>NW_015373927.1:161317-225644 GCF_001272555.1 Dufourea novaeangliae
CTAAATGTGACTGATATCAAATGTCAAAAGGAAAAAACCATAACGCAGACAGGAGTCCTTCAAAACGCTTACAACGCTATCTATGTGTCACAACCGAAAATACTTTCTTGCCAACCCAATAGTAAGGTACTGCCACGACGAACAAGGGCACTTTGTTCTAGAGAAGACACTAGAGAAAGTGCAGGAACATTATTGGTTTAAAGGAATGAGAAAATTCGTCTCCAAGTATGTCCAGTCATGTCTTAATTGCTTATACGATAAAACTCCGGGTGGGCGAAAGCCTGGATTGCTACATCCCATAAAAACAATTGCTATGCCATTTCACACGGTACATCTCGATCATGTTGGCCCGTTCATTCCTAGTCGTAATAAGAATACGCAAATTCTCACTATCGTTGATGGTTTCACCAAGTTTTGCATACTCGAACCCGTTCGAGACACGGCAGTGAAGAGTGTTTTGAAGGCGTTGGGTCAATTGATTGCAATTTTCGGGGTACCGACCCGTATTATAAATGACAGAGGGTCGGCTTTTACCTCGCACACATTTAAGGCCTTTTGTGATGAGCATGGCATAAAGCATGTGCTCAATGCTGTGGCTACACCACGTGCAAACGGCCAGTGCGAGAGGATGAATCGTACGGTTCTGAGCTCCCTTGCAGCTACCTGTGCGGGTGGAGCAGAGGATATGTGGGATCAAAGTGTGAAGAAAGTCCAAAGTGCAATTAATTGCACTACCAATCGGACCACCCAAAAAGCACCAACGCAGCTCTTGTGTGGGTATAAACCGCGTAGTTTGGCGGATGCGAGGTTGCTGACCCAAATCCATGGTGCGTTGGATCAGGTGGATCTCTAGGAGATGCGTGACCTGGCGAAGGCCGCTACGGACTCCGAACAGCTGGAGCAGAAAAGGCGGTTTGATGTGCGGAGATACAAACCTCCCAAGTATGCTGTAGGAGATGTTGTCATGATAGCAGCCAATCCGGGGGCAACCGGAGGGAGCAGAAAGCTGTTGGCCGTGGCAAAGGGGCCCTTCAAGGTGACCGCTGTCCTACCAAATGACTGGTACGAGGTCGCTGATCTGCGGGACTTTAAGAAGTCCCCTAACAGTCGCAGCGTGGTAGCAGTCGACAGTATGCGGAGATGGGTCACGTTTGATGGCAACCAGTAAGTCGGGCGAGTCGACGGAGGGCTGCCGTTACCGTGTGGCGGCACTACCTCCTACATTCGCCATCAGAGGTCTACCGAGTTGACACCTTTCCCGCAACTACCTGAAGCCTTCCTCGTTCGTATATATACGTCCTTAACCGACCATCGTATATCCCTGCGTCTAAGGCAGGGTCTGGTCTAGGTAGCCTTACTGACGAGTCCACCAGCAGGCCCAGGACGAAACGCTCCCTCTCCTTTCCTTCACACATTTTTCTAGTCTACAGTTTGCCGCCAAAACCGTATTCGGCGTTAGGCAAAATTTAATTGTGGTCGGAGTCCGTGGCCTTGAGGAACAATTCTGGGTCAAAATTGTGTTCAATGATGGGCCCGGGCGAGGCCTGGACCCAGGTCGAGTTCAGGCCGCCCCGGTACGGAATGTGGTCAATTCCGAACCCAAGGGAGGTCTGGGCGGAGACCAGGACCAGAAGTAGTCGGAGTCAAGGTTAACACTGGACTGGGCGGCCGGTGTCCCTGACAAGGCTAGCGACCGTAAAAACAGCTGGAATTTAACCTAAGAACGTTCAGCCTATCCTTATCCTAACTTGCGTGTTTCTAGTATTGGCATCGTGTCGAGCCGTGGTTGCTATGCAGAACTGATCACTCTGGGGTGGTAGTCATGGCTCGGGTCAATCAAATGCCTCTTGTATTACAGATCTCTGACCCTGCTAATTAGTTCGATTATTATAAACGTGTTAGAGAAGAATAGCTCAGGGGAAACGTCGAGTACGACGATTTGGTCAGTTTGGCCGAATGAGAACGAGGCTTCCTCAAAAGGAATATTTCGTCATCCAGGCGGCCGAAATGCGTCGCGGCCACGAGAAAGAAAAGACGATCCTGCGACCGAGGGGGGAGAAAGGAAGCTCCACGCGACTCGCAATATGCGAGTCGAGCAGTCGGTCGAAGACAACCGTACAAACGTGTCTGTTGACACCAGACAATAAATTTACTTATTCGTTTACTACACTATTTCCTAGGTTATCCTTTTCTAAATTCCTTAAACTTACCGTCCACCCCCTCCATACCGGAACCCCTTTAAATACTGGTTCCAAACAGGGGATGAGACAGTCTATTTCTGAACTTCAACATCACAACGTCACTCTGACCAATTGTATTCATATTTGTAAATAATAGTTAAATAGAAACGTATTAAAACCTAATTCGGAGTTACCTCGACGAAATAGTGATCCAACACAGAAAAGGACAAGCAAGTGAAAAACAGAAAGAGAAAGCATCTCTTTCCACTCGATTCGACTGCGTGGCCTGCCTGCGACGCTTCCACCGGTCAATGGTTAATCGCAATCGCTGCTCATATTCGTTCATTATCGCTTTTGATAAATCATAAGTAAATATGGTCCAAATTATATCGTGTTTGGCATAATATTAATCAGAAATATCTCATGAATATGTTCGTAAACATTTCGTTAACAAAGAACCAAAAACAAAAAGTTTCATCGTTGCATTTGTTCCCCTCGATTAGCCATCGGCTCGTGATAGGGAAGCCGCCGCGGCGCGCCGAGCAAAAAATTATACGCTTGACTGGTTCCACGGCCCCCTTCCTCAGTGGTGGGGTCGACGACTTCACACTTATCGTGAGCAAATCGACTCACACTTATCAGGACATTACTGTAATGGCGAACCCTATTTTCTTTTTTTTTTTTAAATATTTAACAATACGGGTCCCTTCTCCTATTTAACACTAAAACTACCAAACAAGCCAAAATGACTTGTCAGTACACTTTCATAACGATGATTAATATTTTATAACAATACATTTTCTCAGATCTTTTGCAACTTTTATTGCGATATGAAAATGAGGAAATTAGTTAATTTGTAAATTTAAAAATTAGTTAATTTATAAATTTGTGATTTTAGCAATCAGTTACTTTATAAATTTATAAATTTAAAAATCAGTTTATTTCTGAATTTGTAAATATAATAAACAGTTACTTTATAAATTTGAAAATTTAGAAATCAGTCAATTTATAAATTTAGAAATTTGTAAATTTAGAAATTAGTTATTTTATAAATTTGTAAATTTTCAAAAGTTTGCTATGTTTGATCGAAATATATACGTATACGTTTATCGTCAGTAGTTTTAATGTTACATTATAACAATAATTTTGTTTCATCATTATTTCTAATGTATTATTGCATCGAGAGTCGTAACAGAGTTAACTGTAGAAGAGAATTTGAAACAAAAAAAAAGAAATTATAAAGATAAACGTTTTGCCGAAATTTGATAGGATAGTTTGAAAATGTAATAAGCACATTTCAGAGGTGATGAATCTTTATGCATAGACTGTGAATTTTTATGGAAAATGGCATTTTTTAAAATAATTTTTGAAGACAACAGCAAAGATAGGAATTTCTTTCTTTTCTTAAATATCTTATTGGTTTCAGAATAAAGTAGAAAACACATTGCATCTGACGAAATTTTTTTCTTTATTGTATTACACAAAGCCCTATTGGCTATAAATGCATAAAATCCGCAATCTATTTATGAATGATTCATTACAATATTCCCATTGTATTTTAAAGTATAAGATTAAAATATTAAAAATTCGAAAAACTTACATCTGGATGTTCTTTAACAGGTACATAAACTTTCTCTGTCAACGTTCTGATTTCGCCATCTGGTTCTGGCAAAACCAGTGGTTCTTTCCTGACACCACTGATTTGAAATAGGCTCGCTCGCACCTTCGCGATTTCTGCAACAGAAAAAAAGGAAATGTTATTAATGAGAGGTCACACACGATATAAACCTTTACAATAGACCGATTTAGAATTTCATAATTTGCCAATACCGATTTGTTAGACAACTATTCACGCATCTGCATAAATTATTACTTTATCGAATATTCCTACAATCTTGCTACCTGTAACTTTTATTTTCTTATACACAGAGGGAAAGCCAGTGGGTACGTTTTGTTGCCACTTTAAAAAATAACAATACTTTTCTTCAATAAACTATGTAAAATTTCTCAATTGGATGTATACTAATCTACGACATTAATTAAATATGTACAATATGTCATACTTTTGTCAGTACAGACTTCTCTCGATTATTATTCCGAACTCGGGTCTGCGCCGGGACAATAATCTTATAGGGAGAAATGCTTCAGACCCTCGTAAATTCGATTTTTACCCAAAGCCCGACTTTTGGCAACTGAATCGGAGGGACAACAATGTATGCGCTTGACAAGTTTCACCCCCCACCCCCACAGTGGTGGGGATTAGGCCTGGACAATAATCGTGTAGAACAAACCAGACGATAATCGAGAGGAGTATGTAACTGTAAGAATATAGATTTAAATAAATATGTACTAGTTTTTGGTGGAGATTAAATATCGTTATTCACCTATCTTGCTTGACTTGAAATCACGAACAAATGTATCACACACAGTTTACATGATTTCTAGCAGAATACATACACGACAATAATTATTTCTTCCTCGATTGTTTATATTGTCAGTTTTCAAGGTCCTTTTTTGTTTTTTAAATAGAACATCCAATACTTTATGGAAATCAAAAGAATATCAATGTAATATTAAAGCACAGTAGGACTAAATATTTATTGAGATATTTGCAATAAGGGTACGCTCAAAATATTTTAATGAAAAATACGTAATACATAATTGGATGATTTTTCCATCAAAAATACGATGCTCTAGTATTTTCTGTTACACTAATACAAATCACATAAATACTAATTACATTGTATGATTATAAACATATTACAGTGCAAAAGAACAATCATCAGAACATCTTTCATTTTAATGTTATAAAGATTATTAGTATTTTAAGAAGTAGAAATATGCACTTTTTCGCAGTTAAGGATAAATTGAAATTGAAGGAAATAAAAAGATTACAGATACATTTATTTTATATTTCTATTATTATTTCACTTAAATACCCACTAATATGGTCTAATTTATACGAATACATTGTTTATAGGATCAACCAGTAAAAGATAATATAGTGGTTTATTTGTACAGTAGGCGCTCGTTTATTGCAGGCTGTTTTATTCCATACTGTATGCAATACTAAAGTATTGCATTTACTAAAGTAAAAAAAATATTATTATTCCACAATATGACAGTATCATTAAAAAGAATACATAATTAATCTTAAAAACTCTAAAGATCCTCGAACAACGAAAAAATTGTTACTGCTAAATAATAGCCCTTTCCAGAATAAACAACTTCTGTGAATAAACATTTCTAATATGTATATCCAGCCCACCCTATAGGTAGCTGCGTCGCACGACTGAACGGCTGAGTGGTGGGGAAAGCGCAACTGGCGTCTGCTTCTTGCACGGTTCCTAGAATTCTGGCCCGCTAACGCCCCTACTAGTGCGGGAAACGAATGTCTACTGTATGTATGTCCAAATTCCTGTACAACAGATGCAGGAATCTGTAATACCGACATATAAGAGAACCACTGCTGACACAAGCGACATCTACATATAATTTTCGAGTCAGGCCCAACCTTATCGATTCAATATGGAATAAGACTACAGTGACTGTAGAGGGCCAGAATTCCAGGAACCGTGCAGAAGCGGTGACTACATATTGTATGTAGTTACCCGAATGCTTTTCCCACTTGGCCGTTCAGTTATGCGACGCAGCTACATATACGGTGGGTTGGATATATGCACTGTACGGTTATGTTAATTATTTATTTTTAAAAATACCAGAAAAGTTTATGCATAGAAGTTGTTTAATATGGAGAGGGCTATTACTTAGCAGTAATAATCTTTACATAGGTGGAGGATTTTCTGAATTTTCAAAGTTAATTATGTTTTGTTATGCTTACATTAAGAATTAAGAATTATTACATTATATTGATTATTTCTACATATTATATTACATTTTGTACCTTGCGATTTATGCATAGTGAGTGAATGTAACTTTATACAGTTTTATTGTTTCAAAAATTTGAATATATTCTTACAGGCTTGTGTGTTTGGATAATGATATTGAAATATTATGGAATTAAAAAATTCATTTTTTTTTTACATAAATCGATTTCTCTAAACATTCTGTGTAATAAAGTATTAAGGTATTATGTGAGAAAGTTAATAATTTGTGACATATTTTAATGGCAAATGTCTAGCTTGGTTAGCGTCGTTTACCGATTACGTGTGAATCTTGAGATAAGAAATACTGAAATTGCCACCAGTATTCATGCAGTTCTCCGAGAAATTGTTGTTCAAACAGAACATTCAAATATGTCGTTGAATTCATCATAAAATGTTTAATAATATGGCAGTAATAAAAATATGAAGTTCCAGTTTTTAAAAATTCATTGGTATTAAAATCTGTGTAACGAACAAATAAAAAAACAAATTCAAATATTCTATTGAGTTTATTCCATGAAGTAAAACAGCTTTCATATGAAAGCATTTCAATTCTCTGTATTTTCAATGGTTACCAAACTAATAGCGTGTATACAGTTAAATTGGACATTCTATACATAATATAGACACTGGACATGGGCCACCACTTGAGACCGGAAATTCAAAATTTAACGCTCTTCGATATTTTAGCATAAAAAATATAGCATTCCATTTAAAAAAACCAAATGTTAACCTTCAAATCTCTGAAACGCTTCCACTTACAAAAAAAATATGCATCATATAATATATCCCTCCAAACCATACAACTTTTCTATAAAAACATTTTTCATACAATGCATACTTTAGAAGTTATTCAGGGTGAACAAGTTGCGTTGACGACCCTGTATATATTAGTGTTTGTGAGGTAATATGTGTTTATTTTATGATGTGCACGTGTTACACTGCACCGTTGACAACGACTACTCTCGAGGTCTATTAAATAAAATGATTGTAATTCGTAAATAACATTATATTTATTAAAAACAACATTAGGTATTTCCACCGTAAAGGAATTCCCTGGTAAGCCTGCTTATGACGGCCCTGAGAAGCTGGCCAACGCCTGAAAATGGCTAATGGCCAACGCTTGGATTTTGACAAAGTCCGTTGTTGGACTGTATTTTCAGTTATAATCAACTACATTTCGTATGATGTTGAATTCATATTGAATATAGGTAGTTATGTAAGCATATAAACTTATACGAAGTCAGAGTGAAATATTTTTAATTATTATATATTTTTTAATATTTTAAAAGATAAAAATTGATATGCAGTTTATAAAAGAGATTAATAGCTATTTAAGAAAATGTGTTTGTCTAAGATGTGATAATGCACAACTTATTAAAATAGTGCAAAGTAAAACTGAACCAATAATACTGTTTTATATAAATTATTATGTTTCTAATTTGAAAGAAGTATCCATATCGAGTAGATAAATACTATGAAAAAATATGTTCTATTTTCATGGAAACTTCTTGTCAATGATCCGTTATGTTAACGTTATCTTACATGCTAAACTGCGAAAATTCTGCGAATCACTGTGATTTTTCAAATACAAATAGATTTCTTGTAAAATACAATTGTTAATTTCATTAAATAAAATTTATAATTAATAAATTACATAAATATAATTGATCACTATTAAATAATAGTTATAATTAATTAATGAGTTAATTATTTCGAATTCTATCTTAAAAATAGATCATTTGTGTTGATACTTTCAACTGCAGTATGTTCATTCAAGATTTTATTATTAATAACATTTTTAATCAAAATTTTATCTCCTCGCTAAATATGTACCTATTATTAATTAATGTTCATCCAAATCCAAGTCACTATTTCCATTTCTAAAGGAAACATGGTTACCTAAAGGCTTCATTCATTAGGAATTACAATTACACGAAATACGTAAAAGTTGCAAGAAATGAACTTTGGTCAGCTTTCCGTAATTTTTCGCATAAGTAGACCATACACACGCTTCATTCATAAATCTTATACCTGACATCAACGGTGACATGTAGGTAATTATCTGTTTTCCATTCCTTCTAATTATTACTTCTTATCAAACTACAGATCGTGAACAATTCATGGTCAGTGTCTACGAACATTAACGAAAGTGGTTGTAAGCATCTAGTGATTGGAAAACACAAGTGGTCAGTTAATGAATCGTTAACACCGAAATCTAGCATGAGAAAATTTTATTACTCCTATCGCCGATTCAACGAATCCTTGTAGAGTAAAATATACAAATTCTGTAAAAATCTCTCGCTTCCAGTCCTAAAACATCTTGCATTTAAGATTCCTCCCATTTCTTGGCCAGTGACCCGTTGAACAACTACGCTCAGCGTCCGGTACTTTAAAGCGGTGCTGTAGAGCATAACTTTCTGTCAACCTCTGTGCAATTTAAGAGTTTCCTTGTCTGCAATTAGCGAGGTTTCTTTGAAAGGGAAGAAATTGAAGAAGACGACATTTGATTAATTTTAAGCAGAGACAAAAAATAACAGTGATTTGAAACATTTTTTGGAAGAAAATCGTTGAGCAAAAAGTAATTTTTATTTAAATGAAAACCAAATTTGTCAAAAAATGACGTGATTAAAAAACATGGATTTTTAACTATTCTGGTTACGAATAATTATTATAGATGATCAAAGTTTTTGTCGGTTACCAATAACAATTATCGATGACGGAATTCTTCTTTGATTGCGAATAACCATTATTGGCTACGAAAATAATATTGATTACAAATAACCATGCATCTAAGCATTATCGATGACGAGAATTTTATTAAGAATTGTATGTATATAGTAATATTTGCTTAATACGCTAAACTAACAATATGGGATATTAAAAGAGCAATAACGCCCCAGTTATAAACATTTAATAATTTTTCAATTTATAATCTATATTTCTTGCCTAATGGTCATTTACTTGTCATTAAATTGGTCTTGAAATCGCCTCCAATAGACAACCCACGAAAAGCAATCGGCGTTCGAAAAGAATATTTTCGTATATTTTGTCTCGCAACATATTGCAAAGTTTCCAGATAAACTCGGAACACACTGTAAGAACATTAAATCGTTCTCATTCTGAAATAATACTGACAATTGAACACGATACATATACAGTTTTAAGCTTGTCAAATACACATATCTACGAATGGTTCGCATGTGTACGCAGGGACGTTCCTGGCAGAGGTGCAAAAGGTGCGCCCGCACCTGGGTGGCCGCAGATCCTATGTTATATGTAAAACTCTAGTTACCAAGTATAATAATCAAAACTTCTCTCAGAATTATGAAAATTTTAGACAAACAGAATTCAATGAAATTAATTTTATACGTAATCTTTGTAACACTACTCATATACAAGAATGAACTATCTTTATGGACAGCCGAAAATAGCATACGATATTTAGTGATATTTATTGGATTACATCCGCGAAGGTAATTAATGGTCGCTATTCGTCAACCATAACATCATTATTACAAACATTATACGTTAGTTTTGTACTTATATGTAGAATGAAATATTCATTGTAAATAAAACCATTTATTTTTTAAGGGTCTTCGTTTCATTCTAGCAAAATAAACATTAAAAACTATACCTCTCATATGATAAATGTTAACAAAAACTATGTATATGTATCGATGTAAAAGTAAACACTGAATATCAAATTCTTAAATAATGTGAAATTAATAAGGGTGCCGATACTGTTTTTGCACCCAGGCGGCCAACAACTCAGGAACGGCCCTGAAGGTAAGTGTAAATACGTAAATACATACGTAAATGTGAATGAAGAGGGGAGATCTAGTGAACACACAGACGGAACGGACACAGAATCATATCCAGTTTTAGAAACATTGCTCACTGTAGCTGACATCAGCTGCGTTACATTCTTCTTTACTTGTTCCTTCTCATGCTTCTTTTATTTCACGTTTAGCGATTTGTAATTAGATTTCTTATCTTACGATTATTGAAATTGTAATAGAATTTATGATAGCTTTTGATTTACCATATATTTTATGTTATATTATACAATTTAATTTGGTATACATTAAATGCTGATAGTTCTAGTGTTGAAAATCCTTTATGATTTTCTATATCATATAGTTATAAATCAAAAGTAATTTCTTTTTGTTAATTCCTAGAATTTAATATTAAAAATTTATTGTTAAAATTAGGACTGCCTGATCACCATTATTGTCCTCTTGTCATTTTTGTATTTGATAACAGGTTGCTTACAATACCGATTAACAGTCTGTGATTGTAATAACTCTGCAAAACCCGCAGAGATTGATCTACAAAGTTGCTGTTAATCCATGTCTCCGAGTGAATTTATGAATCATTTAATTTAGATAATTAACGTCATTCTCAGAACAACAATTATCGTGTATAGCGAATAACTTGAATCATCATTTATGGAATAAGAAATGATTTTATTGAACTCGAAATCTATGTCACTAGTTTTTCATTCCATCTTCGAACATCTAAATGTTTACTTCAATCAGACATAGTGAAAACACTTTCTCAAAGTGTTTTATACATATACACGAAACTCCTATTATAATCGTTTGAATCATGTCAGTAAGGTACACGTTGCAAAAAAAAAGTTGAATAAACTGCACAAAGACTGAAATAAAATTAAACGTCTTATATAACATCTGAAGTAATAGATCCATCAAATAAAAAGTTCACTTATGTTGCAACTAAATACAGATTCATCTAAGCACAAGTGATGATGCTAGGGCAGTTGGTACTGGTATCGATGCAGCATTTATGACACCATCGCTGTCGTAATCCCGAAGACTACATACAATCCGTGACATAGATCACGAACTCGAAGAAAAGATTTTATTCTTCGAAGACAAACGATGTATGTACTTGTGAAAATTCTTATACAGCATGGCCCACCTAACTCTGCCATCCTTAATTATTCCCTCATTTGTCACGGTACAAAAAAAAATGGTTCGGTAGAAAGTTAGTGTATTTTAGGCGGGCAATTAGGCTATGAGATTGAAGGTCATCTTAACGTCATATCTTCTGAGATTTCTTTAATGGTAACGTTTTTTTAAATAGAATGCCTTATTTTTTTGTTTGCCATTACAAAGAGGAGATGAAAACGTATTCAACAATAGTGAAGATGTTTATAAACATTACTACAAATAGAAGGAGCGAGCAATGATCAAACGCATAATTAAACGTATAAATTAAATAATTTTGAAGTGGATGTACATAGAGTACAGTTACATCATCGATGTAATAAAAAACGAGGTGTAATATGAAAAATTCTTATTCTACATTTTCTATTAATTTTCCACGTAAAATCGTCTACTTGTGAATGGAATCATCAAACCGATGACACCGTGTATATTTGTCATTTGCTGCTTCTTCCAACAAAACTTCGAATTTTTGTTAGTACATTTCAATAAAGGTGAAATAAATGATTCTTCGATATTTTCAAATACAAGTCCTGTTAGTAAGAAATATACGAAAATTCTGCGAATCACTGCGATTTTTCAAATACCAATAGATTTCTTGTAAAACAGAATTGTTAGTTCTATTAAGTACAATGTATAATTAATAAATGAAATAAATATAATCAATAACTATTAAATAATAGTTATAATTAATTAATGAGTTAAACATTTTGAATTCTATCTTAAAAATATATCTTTTGTGTTTCTAATTTCAATTGCAGTATGTTCATTCAAGATTTTATTATTACAAACATTTTTAAACCAAATTTTATTTCCTCGCTAAATATGTACCTATTATTAATTAATATTCATTGATATCCAAGTCACTATTTCCATTAAATTACAATTTCACAAAATATGTCAAAGTTGCAAGAAACGAACGTTGTCTATGTTCTAGTATCATATATTGATATGTGAAAAATAAACACACATTGTGGTTACGATACAGTTGAAAAAAATGCTTCAAATTTTAATTTCCAAATGTATATCGATACCATAATATTATGTACTATGTAACAATCGAAAATAGTTACATACAGGGTGTTTCGTTTAACTGGAAACGGTGGAATATCTCACGAAGGATTACAGTTATCAAAAAAATGTTCGTACAAAAGTTGTTTGGTACGAAGGGGGACATTACGTGGTATAAATAACTTTTCTGTAAGTGGGGGAGATATCAAAGTCAAGTTAATTTTTTTCAAACTACGTGCAAGAATAAATGTTAATCTCGTTTTAAATCCAATACGGCATAAATTGACTTTATACGTCAGAGGCCACGCCTCTTAAGCAATTCACAACTTATTTTTACGCAGTGAGTCACATGGATATATATTTATAAAGCAGTGTCCACGAAATTTAATACTAACGTTAAATTGTGTCTACGAAAATCTGTGTTATACTTACAAACATAAATACGTCCGAAATAGCATGAAAGAAAACATCGAAAATAGAATACTTTTTAAAAAACCGCGAAACAACTATGTCGTTTAAATAAAATATGTAAAATATCAATAATACCGAAGAATTTGTATCATATTAACTTATACTTGATAAATATTAAAGGAATACCTTGAGCTCACATTTTTATATTTTACAGATTTACATTTTTAGTGCATGCAAAAGTAATGGTCGTTTTTCTGATGAAACTTTTTCACCAATATTGAACAATTTCTACATCTGTCAGTGGATGTAGCACCCCTCATTTCCTATAACATTTTACCATTTTTCTAACACAAGTTGAATTCCTCGACAATACAATAAAATAAAACTGCAATACCAAGTTAAACACCACGGTCATTATATGTATTTGCATAGTACAGTGTCCATCCGATAGTTGTCCCTCCGATGGTACGCAGTACGCACTCATTGTCCCAGCGTTATTCCCACCACTGGGTGAGACTTTCCCGGAACTAGTCAAGCGTATACAGGGTGTAACAAAAATGTTGGAGGACGGAGAATTGGATTTAACATTTCATTAGCTGTAACGCTGAACTAATAAAAATCTTTATCCTATTTAAAAAAAGCGACGATGACTTTGAAATATCGGAAAATATAACCTTCAAAAAAAATCTTCCATATCACAATAATTGCCTCATTGAAGCAAACATTTTGTTCCTTACACACTTTCTCGTATCAATAAAAAGAACGAAGATATTTCAGGTGAAATTTTTAGGCGACTTGTCCTGTATTTGTAAGTTTATTCGTCATGAACTCTTTAAATCTTATGTATCAGTTAAAATAAATTGCAATAATTTTCGTATTGATTAGAATTAGAATTAACGAATATAAATTAAATCATTATTATAAACAGAAGATGTTTAGGTACCTGAAGAAATATTACAATATTAAAGGCAATATTTGTTTAAATTCATTGTGAACGTGTTTCGAAGCAGTTGAAACTGAAATACTTAACAGAGTTAGACGATTATTATATCTTAACAAGCGTGTCGTAAAAAATAATAAACCAAGTCGTTCGAGTGACGATGAAATTATTTATTTTTCCTGAGCATTAACATGGAGAAACTTGGCTTAAATGAAACTTAAAACTGTAGGCAGGCAAAAAAGTGCATTGAATGTCGTCAACCAGAGAATTCTCTATTAATGTTTGCCTTCTTTAGTCTGGTTCTACTGTCTTCTCTCAAACCACTTCTCATGTGGGGGGACTATGTTATGTATTTTTTATTATACAGGGTGTAACAAAAATGTTAGAGGATCCGGAAATGGGAGACTCGTGATATGATTTGAAACAAGTTTCTCCTTAGCAAAACTGTTATTCTGAGGCTTTGTTAACGAAATATTAACGAAAAACCCCGACCAATCAGAGCACGAGTCTGTCGGCTGAGTTACCACGATAACGTTGACTACGCGCTGTGACTGGTAGCATAGCCATAATTTTAGGCATTAGCTTAAATATTATGTACTATCTTATACAAATTTCAAGGCTGAATCTTGAAATTGGGTAAGATAGTACATAATATTAAATAAGAAATATTAATATACAAATAAGAAAAAGGAAAGAAAAGAAGATAACAGACGGAAAAAAAGGTAAGAAAAAAAAATGTATACGTCTTGTTGCATTCGAACACGGATCCGCGGCCTGGTAAGCAGGTATTTTACAGTCGTAGCCACGACACTTTCTTGGGTAGACGTTTTATACAACCAGATTACTTGACACATGCAAAACTTTGAACGAAAATATCTGAAAAACCAATGAGAAACCCATGAGGGTTTTGTAATACTATATGTGTACTATAACTTCCACGCGTCCACCTACAAAAGAATTACTCACATCAATTTATTTTCCGCCCGAAACTTTCAACGATATTCAAAAGGTTCGATTTAAATAACTCACTCAGTAATTATTGCAAGAGATTTGAGTGTGTAAATACTTTTCTTTATCCACTTCTGTTCAATTACACTTGAATATTCGAATGATTTCATCCTGAAAAGTTGGATCGTCCAGTCTGCTATTTACATTACAGATGTTTATGCATTTATAGTTTTTTTAAAGCGTAAACTGCAGTAAACTGGCAAGGTTATTGGTTTATTTTCAATGCAGTAGTGTCATTGATGAGGAGAAACAATTTTCATTAATCCTTAGTTCTCAAAGGGTATTCTAAAAAGGTTGAATTTATATAAACAGCCACAATTTATAACTAATACAAGCAGTTACTAATATTCTTTCTATATTAGATTTTATGGAAGTATCACTGCTAGATTTTTCGTTCTGCTTTGTTGACCCGCTTTCTTTAGATAGAAATGTATAGTGAATTTAAAGAGGATATTTATATAGACACATTTTTTAAACTTTTTGATTTTTAAATTTGAATTACTTTGTTTAATGTTCTACGGTAGTAAACTTTTGCATAACAATGTTTCTTACTATTGTACATTCTTCATTTATTCAATATACTTATTAGAGAAGATCTGCAGTAATTTTCTATCCTCTATATATGTACATATGTATGTATATTAATGTTTTTTGATGCATCACAAATCACTGGATAATTTCACATGCATACTGCAATGTTCCTTTTCGATTACTTAAACTACGTGAAATCAGTCTTCAGCATACTTTCCGAAATACACAGTGAGTCATAAAATTATTGGCACAAGCACAAACTTGATGAGGTTTGAAATAAAACGTTAACCAAAATAATCTAAATTTTCGTTTCTTCCACGATGTACTGTGTATATGCCATGTTACTTAAAGCGTATGATATAACAAAAGACAGTGTATAATAATTTTTCAATTATACAAAATCATTTGCATATTTTTGATAAATGTGCTTGATTGTAATAAGATTTTATGCTAACGGTTCCTTTATCTTTTAGTATTTAAGATAGTTAAACACGTTTTACAGGGTCCAAAATCGTATCAGCTATACAAGTTGTATATTTGTAAGTATAAGCAGTAAACAATATGGTTAATAAAAAGAATCGTTTACTGGTACACTGATTTTTTTATAATACCTAAGAAAGAAAGTATGCGATACATGTGTAATATTAATTATTAAGTATTATATTCATGTCCACATTGTGTAACAATTACAAAAAGAAGAAAATATCCAAGAGAAAAAGACATATAAGATATCATAATTATAAAATAACATAATTTATTTAATGATATTAATTGCATTTGGGGCAATAGATGATTGTATCTGTTTGTAATGCTTCTTCACAGACTAATTACCCTAATTGCTCTTTCAAATCTGTTAACTGTTAAACAATCGCAGGCGTCGATACTTCCGCCCAAATAAACAAATATTCTTGCAGTACGAATACCCAAAATAACTTGTAGACGCGACGAGTAGGATGCATTCTAGTAGGTGTGTAAAAAATTTATTTTTGGCCGTAAAATTACTGTAAGATAAAAAAAAATTATTTGTACTGCAAAAACCTTTTTAAAGTGAACAAAAAATTTCTACCCCACAGCGGATTCGAACTCGGTATCCGCAGCGTCGTAGTCGGTTACTCTACCGACTCACCTATGGTTGCTCTGTTATAGTTATAATATGCTTTACATAAATGAATGACTAGATGCGTACAAAAACTTTAAATTAGAATATTTCGAAAACGAAGGTCCATTCTACGGAAACCAATGAGGGTTTTGTAACACTATATGTGTGCTACAACTTGTATATAGTATCATTCACAAAGCAATTAGACGACCCGTAAGTTCTCCTTGTTAGTACATTCTATCGTGTTTTCTATACGTTGTTCGTTGTAAGAAAAACGAAATTACTTTTCCACGTTAACTGAAACGATATCTTGTGAAATATAAATTGCAGTATGGTGGTGCATTGAGACGACCTTGACTTGAATTCATATTTGATTGTTGAATATTTTATTCAATCGCAGTCTAATGAGAATTAATGTAGCAAACACCCTTTAAACTTAACGATAAAAATTAAGAAACAGAACGCTCTTTATGCACGTCATATCACAGATGTCGCATAGTAGTAAACTTTTTAAGAATCTGGAAATCATATCTGGGATACTGATGATTTCCAGGTAAAATCATCAATGTATGCAAGTGGTTCTAACAATTTGATCACCCACTGTATGCATTTTATTGCTCGGCTATTTTATACACTTACTAGAAAAATAACTTGGGCCCGATCTAAGCAACCGATACGTGTTAGTCGTGTTAGTACGAGTTCATCGAGATTCGGCCGGTCAGGGTCATTTCAGTACCAACGATCGAGTTATGCTTCATTTATCCGAACTCCACTTATTGAAACGAAGTTTTAGTAACTGCCCGATTTATTGAACACCCGTTGAGCTGTTATTATCTGAACTAGCTACTACCGAGCGCCACTCCAGTTATATGAACATATATACATACCGACTCATTCTGTTCATTAGATGCAATCATTAAACGGTTCGAAGCACAGCCAGAATCAAATATAACTGATTTACAATGACCGAAAAATGTTAAAGAACTCGTATTTATGAAGTCTTTAAATGAACTTAATTAATTTTATATGTAATTAATAAGAAACACTTTTATTCCTGTTACAAAATAAATAAAGAATTAATTCACCAACCACTACGAAATTAATGATCTCGCAAATCCATTTTCAAATTTATAAAGTTTGAAACATTACTATAAGCCAGGGGCTTCTACCAGAACGTAAAATACCGGTATTTTCGGTTGTAACTTCATCCTATATAACCCTATATGTATAAGCCCAACCCTTATAGAAACCGCAAAAATACAGGTATATATTAGGTTTTCAGTAATGTATCGGTTTCGGTATAGCTTCGATGGAATAATACCGGTACCAAAATCATACCGCTTTAGGTCCCTGCTCTCAGCAGAAGAACGAGAAAATGTATGATTGAATCCATTTATACGAATCTGAACTCCGGTTATTTGAACGAAAAATCACAGGTAATGGGGAAAATAATCAATGAACTCCAATTACGTGGACGATCCAATTATATGAATTGCTTTGCCTCCCCTCACGAGATCGGACAAATGGAACTCAACTTTAGACCACGAGATATGGTGAACGCCTTACGACTTCACCTCCCAGATCGTCGATCGTCTATTATCTGAATTAATTTACAGACTTAAAAATTATAAATATTTATTCGCTTTTTCTTTCAAAACCCTGCTCAGCAGAAATCACACACTTACACCAGCCAACCATACACGAAATTGCACACTCTCGACGGCTATACATGTTTTTAAAGAAACATTGAAAAAAAATCGGTATAAGGGTGGTGCACGCAATTGTTTCAGGCCATAATTCCGTTATTAATGCATTTATGAAAAAATGCCAAAGGAGAAAGATAAATGGCTCGAAGAGCACAACATCTGTAGGCCCTTAGATTTTTTTAAAGTGCAATAGTGCATGTGCAATTGACAATTGCATCATTTCTTTAAATGGAAATGCCTATTGTTTGTTGCACAGATCGGTCCCTTTGTTCATTCTACGTAAAAAATTATTAGAGTTCCATGGCAAAAATGTTATTAATTCTCGAGATATTTTCGAAAACTTTCTTTATTGAAGAAAATGCTTAAACGCTTCATGACTATGTAGTAAACGTAAATAAAAAAGAAAGAAAAATAAGAAATGTTTACCATATAATGGAGAGGCGTTTGAGCATCTTCTTCAATAAACATTTTTGAAGAAGACATTTTGTAGAAAAAACGGTCGTTGCAGAAACAAACAATACAGAGTTCCAGCGTTTATAGGGTCAGGAGCAATTGTTCTAGATACTGACAGTTTTTCGTGAACAAATTTGTAAATCACTGTATTTACGTGAACTTTCTTAACTATTTTTCTACACCCCATTCACCTTCGACGATATGTTCATATGTAAGCCGTTACCTTTTTGAAATTGTACATGTCCAATTAAAAAAAAATGAATTACTGCTATTTTCAGCTACAGATGGATGACTTCTTTTTATATTTGTAATAACAAAGTTAGTACAGTACAACATTCTCATGAATTAGTTAAAACAATTTTGGCTGTTAAATGGAATCACAGAAATGTTTTTTAAAGTGGTATAAGTCCACTAATAACGATGACTCAATTTATTTAACACGTGGGCTTCCGCCGCTCAGTTTTTGAAAATTTATTATTTTCCTGTGTATCTTACGCGAACAAAGATCTTTCAATCCTATACAGTTCGTGTTTTATTTTCTAAAAATCTCAAGAGTCCGACACACTCTTCAGACGAACTCTCCCTTACCAGGTACCCGTTTCAAAAATAACTCCAGGTCACAGTTGCTCTCTTCATTTAAAACTGATGTCGCAAGGATTGGGGGAGCAGTAGGGACAGTTTTGGATACTTATGGAGGGTCAGGTTAGCCAGCGGGTGTTACCCCTTAATTTGAGGGAGTGAGCGGAACACGAGAGCTGTCTATACATATACAGTGGGTAAAAAAAGTATTCGTACACCCTTTAAAAGAGAAGAACTCTTTCAAAATTGGACCAACTAACTCAAGTTTCTTTGTGACGTTAGAAGGATTAGGTTACTAAATTTTAGGTTACTATTCTATTGAAACTTTTCTGTCTGAAACTGTAATGAAAATGTTATAAATACGTTTCGAAGATTTCTGTCAGTTATATAGATGCCGCAACTTTCATTGAAATCGGTTAATACAGAAACGAGTAACAAGCATCGAAAAATGTAAGAATCTTTAGATATGTTATAGTTGTAGGTCAAACATGGCGAAAAACTGCAATTTTCAACATTTTTAACAGTTTATATCTCACAACAAAGTTAACCGATTTTGATGAAATTTTCAGCATGTATATAATTAACATAAATCGAAGCAATGTATTTGTTAAATTTTCATTACAACCTCAGATAAAAAAGTTGCAAAGGCGATATTTACTATTTTCTTCGCAATTCCGACCAATTGCAACTTTTTCAACATTTTGTTCACACATCATTTGGTACACTAATCCTTCTAAGATCACAAAAGAAACTCAAGTCACTTAGTCCAATTTTGGAAGAGTTGTTCTGTTTTAAAGGTTGTACGAATACTTGTTTTACCCACTGTACCTCAGTCACTTGTATTCTCCCTCTCAAGAACGAAAAATCGGCTGAAAATGGAAATGCGATATCAGGCTGAACGTTAAGGCCGCTACAGACGTTTTCGGCCAACTGACAGTTTCGCCTGAACAGTCCGACCTACGCAGAGCGACCGATGCCTGCACAGGTTCCTGACAAGTGGTTGAAGAAAAGAAAAGTTAATTGACACGTAAATTTATTAAATGAATTTAGTTTAGACCTACAGATTGGAATAATTATTTACAGATGAACGAAGAAACTTATGTAAGCTTCTGCCGTTAGTTACTGCGTTAGTAAAAAAAATATACGGTTATGAGGAAAGCTATTTCACCGCACGAGAAATTATACATATACAGGGTGTCCCACTTAACTCTACCACCCTTAATTATTCTCTTATTTGTCACGGTACAAAAGAATGGTTTGCGAAGAAAGTTAGTGTGCTTTAGGGGGGAAATTAGGCTATGAGATTAAAGGTAATTTCAAGGTTATATCTTCTGAGATGTCTCTAATAGTATCGTTTTTTTAAATGGAATGCCCTATTTTTTTGTTTGCCATTACAAAGAGGAGATCAAAACGTATCCAACAATGTATCACACTATAAGCTTCAAATGATTTTGGACTGAAAATTTCGCACGTAACTGGTTGAGGTGGAAGCTCACAGAAAATGAATTGTAGAAACAAAATAAACGCCATAATCGCATTATTTATTATTTTAGCGTATGTTCAAAGTGTTGTTACCCCATAGGACCTATTGAATCTGTAAAGACTCCAGACTAAACAAGGTTAAATGAAAGAATAAAGATTGAAGACTTATCAACGCGTTCAAGAGGTTTATGTATCGAATCATGTTCCGAAGTGATTCAAATTTTTCGCCACACGTATACATACATATATTCGAGAACGATTCGAAGTGCTTCAGAGCCCATCACAAGATTCACAAGAGGTAGTACATGACGTCACTCAAAGCCGGGAGAGCGACCCTGATCAACCGACACTTTTGGCATTGGTCGTCAATATGCATAGAAGGTGCGGCTCTTGATTCAAATCTATCTACACCTGACGCATCCTAGCAAACGCTATAAATTCTTGCCAAAGGCGAGAAAATCAATTATGTGCTTCTTTCGTTTTTTGTTAATACCCAGCTACTGTTGTTTCAGCACGAATATGTATTTAGAACTGCTTCATTCGCAGAACATAGACTACAGGCATAGGTGTTCAACAGTATTGAGACAGTCAGAATTTCGATACACCAACTAGTGGCAGCAAATGAAGCTACTGAGAGTAGGTCGAGTATCCATATGATCAACAATGTTTGAATAGACAGGTTGAGAAAAAACAGTGTTTTTATATTTGTTGTATCTTAATGCTTTTAAATTAATCGATTTTGAGGATTACATATTTGTTGAATTTCTCTTGGCTGTCACGTGACATAAGAAAAAGATAACTTTTTATATTAAAAAAAATTAAAGGTTACGTTTGTTATTCAAAAATAAAACCGGTATTTTTGAAAATATAACACGCGATAAGTTGGTCACATATGAACGAAATCGTTTGAAATTTTAATTGCGAACCCAGTACACTTTAACGAAGACAACGATCTAACAAAATATTGCAACTGTCATTTGTTTAATTATATGAAAACGTATCTAAGAAACTTTGGATTTGAAAACATTTTCAGCGACAAAGTTGATCCGTAGGGTTCAAGGAAGATTTTCGCACAGTATAAGGCGGATTGATTGAAAATTATAGAAATGATAACGACTTATATCCAAAAGCGCACAGCACACCAATGAAATTGCTGTAGAATAGTTTATATTATGTTCTAAAATTTTCAGACCCATCAACGGGAAATTCTATTTCAAACCTGCTTTTGTTATTTTGTCGTAATGTTCTAAATTTCATAAGAATATCCGTCGTCTGATTTTCTTCCCTTTTACTAGTATTATAAATGGTGCAGTAACACCCACAGTCGTCAGCAAGTCTGTTATTCTTCCAAAACTAAATTTGGTTTGAACACTGTTGACCACATATTTCTAAATGCACCGTTGCAGTATACCATAAAGATGTTGCCAACCGTTGCCAATCCGCTGGTTACATGTATCTGGTGTTCAATTTTAAAATAACTATAGTTTGGAAGTATACAGGACACTTCCCAACTTTCATAAGCAAACTTGCTATATTGCTTCTGAACAAGAAATGTCATAAAAATATACACATAACAGTTCTTGATTTGCAATTGTATTATTAATAGTTAATAAAACGTTGTCAATGAGAATTCGGAATTTTGAATTGTTCTTGATTTTCTGCGCAAATTTTCGTTTTCGGACCTCTTGATTATACATATACACTTTTTGTAACTTTTACATCAGAAGGTTTAAGATTTCTAAATAATTTTTGTTGCGGTGAAAAATTATATTTAGTATTAAGAATTATTATACCAGGTTGTGTAGGTTATATGTCAGGTTATGTAATTACTATATAAGTTATGTTTTCTATTTCATTACAACATTTAGACAATTATTTGATACGTCCTCACATATTGGTGATTGTTAGACACGTAGAAAGATATAGATTATATTAGAAAGATTAAAGATTTATTTTAGATTTTAAATCAATAGTAACAGGGACCCGGAGATTTGTATGAATAAGTATAATGGACTAAATAGTTAAATCTATGCATAACAGACTATAATAAGTTTATAATAAAGCTTGTAAGCAAAGTCTAATTTATTGTAAGTTTTCATAAAATAAATACTGATTTTAGTGAGGGGATACGCTTGTGTCCGTTCTTTTGCTACTTCCACCGATAAATACTACTTTGTTAAATGAACTACGTAGAATTTCTCAATTCAGTGTATCCTAATCTAAAGTATATTAATCAAGGTTCATAGCAATGCATATTGTAAGTAGTGTTTCTGACTTTTCTGAGTAACTGTACGTTATTAAATACCGGTAAAAAATTCCTATAATTTTCTATTAACGGTAAATTCAAAGCGAACTTTGAAGCCAGTTTCTGGAAAAACTAGATACAATATGGACAGTATTTACACTTTTCATGCATTTCCACGCAGCATTGTTAATATAAAGTTCAATATTTTTCTGCAGTCCACTAAACCTCTTTCCATTTAGTTACCATTTATTTTAGTTTACAAATCAAGCTCAAGTTAATGTGCAATCTTATGAAATGTTTAGAACAGCTGGAAAATGAGCTGCCATTACATGGTCGGATACAAGTATATTTTTAGAAAGTTGTTTTTGCCTAGAGTTTGTACTATAAAAATGTGCGGATTTTGTTCTATATTTATTTATTTACATTTTTTAACCTCCGCCTAACGGATGCAGGGTCATTTCCGATGATATAAAAATTCTACAATTTCTACATTTCTAATATCAAAGCTAACGCGATTTATTATTTAACAAGTTTTCTACAAAAATACGTGCAATGAAATTTGTATTATGAACCAAAATAACTCTGCATTCACTGACTATTTTATATTATATTAACGAAATATGAAATTGTGTTTTAATTACATTTTAATATATTATTTCTTCGTGTGTGTTTAATGGTTTGCGAATACAGAGAAGTGGACTCATCCAATTTTTGCATCCGAAACGTTCTGTTTGAGTAGTTTGAAAAGTTTGTTGTATGGTGTTAATGGTGAAATTGTCGAATGAAAATATTTTGACTGTACGTCAGGGCCGTTTGTGGGCGCGGCCCCTCCCCTCCATTGCAACCGCTGACAAAGGACAGCGGCTGGTAGTAAAGGACAGAAATCATAGATTCTTACGTTCCACACAGATGGCAGTCGATGACTCATAGCTGGCATCTTGGTATCCTTGGCAACGAATACGGAGTGGGGGAAGCTGAACTACTCGGGTCAGCAATTCTGTTCAACGTGAATGTGAAAGAAGAATCTCACCATTCTCAGTCATTCTTTTTACGTGACACGATTTGATTCTCTTCATTGAGTCTCACAGATTATTGAGGAGAGTAGGTACTGTATTAATAGAAACCACGGTCAATGGTATTTGTACGTGAACAAAATTGTTTACAAATCTTTTTTGTCATTTAACCCTTAATTTACATAAGATCTGACAACGATGTCAAGGACCGACTCAGTAGTCATCCTCATGGAAATTTCTGGTACACATAATCAAGGACTAGTTTTTGAAGTCTCGAACGTTATTGTATAATTACAATATACGAAACAAATATTTAATTTGTCACATATAGTTACTTCGCATGAAATATTACTAACAGATATCTTTCACGTATTTCATACATTTTGCAGTGCTGACGTAAAATGTACAATTCAAATGGTAAATGGTAATGTTGGTTGACTAGCCGTGATTTACAAAGGAATCACTATGCCAGTCACTATCATGATAACCGTCGTAGAGAAGAATTTTTCAAAAATAAATGAGTCAGTAAGAACGACTGACGCAGTTAGTGATGGGTAATCGAGCCGTTTGAGCCGAACTGAGCCGGAGACGGAAAGCTCAAGCCGGCTGGAATCACCGTGCCAGCCGAATCAACGGCAAAAGCCGTTGGCGACGAGGCGGCGACTTACCGTCAAAGGCAGGAACGCCGGGTCTCGGCGAGTCGCGATGTTATCTGATACCCTATAAGCCTCCGTCGACCAACGCTCGAGTTACAACGTAACACACATAACGAATCACCCATGAATAAAAATTTAAACTTTTACTCCTTTCAGTGTACTTTATGAAGAAGGGTATGAATTCATTGAGATTTTTTTTCCTCGTGAAAATAAGTCCAAATACGACATAATTCGGACGGGAAAAGGTGGGGAAAACGTAAGGGAACAGGTGGGATAATTAATCACAGTTTTGCCTTTTCGTTGAAGTAAAAGTAATTGTTTATTTTACTTATATCTCATCATTTGTATAAAAATTCTTAGTATTCTTGCAGTATTCTAACTTGCAAGCATTCGATAATGAAAAACTATTTTTAAGTATTGAACTTGGTGCCATTCGTTCATTGTTTTACTATGCTGATATACACGATAAAGTATTAAATGTTTGAAGCAACTGAGAATCGAGATCTGATGTGATGTTCCATTTATTTTTTGAAACTAAATTATTTTGTTGCTGGTAATATCTTGTAAAAAGTGGCTGCAAGCATCTTACATTTGATTGTATACGTAATTATTTATTTGCTGCAATTTACTGATTAAAATGATTGCATTAAATTTTTGTCTTAATATTAGTTAGCATTATATTATTTTATGCAGTTTATCGTACACTTGTTTCTATCCCATAGAGTTCTGCATTCGGCGGGTTGAGCCCGCCCGTCACCCGGCCATTTGTTCTTTACCCGAGCTGGTCCGGCCCGCGCAGGCGCGACGATGCGCGCCGCAACCCCGTCCATACCCGCCCGCGTTCGTGCTAGCCCGCCCGACCCGTGGAATCTGCGCAGGACCCGTGGAATCTGCGCCCGACCCGTGGAATCTGCGCTAGACCCGCACAACCCGTTCAATCCGCACCATACCCGTGCCCAGCTATATTCGCTCGTTACCCCATATTCGCTGTTATCCATTGTCGAGGGTATGTATGTATATCCATTGTACATTACAATTAAAAAGAAAAATTAAACTAAACAAATACAAACTAACAATTAAAACAAAAACAAAAATTAGACGAAACATTAAAATTAAAATTAAACTAAACAAATACAAACTATTTTTTTCTACTATGATGTGTCGAGAGTTGTTGTCTGCCAGCGGGTAGTCTCGAAAGGTCGAAGAAATAGCAACACCGAATGTATGTATGTATAGACATTCTCACGAAAATCAAGAACTGGGAAATCTTCGTGGATAATCCGAGGCATAGGCCAGTGACAGAATGTTCCAAAAGAATCCTATTTAAGTAGGTTTAGTTTTTCAAGTCTTTAAGCTACGTGTCAACAGTACGCGGTCAAGGGGACACGAGAAAAAGTTGTCATCTCTTTAATTTCAAGAAAACCGGAGATTGTGTGAATGTTAGAAGAAACATGTAACTGATTGCTTTTGGAAATTGTGTTGTGTGCAATACAAAAAGGGAGTCTATTGTTAAAAAAAATACGAGAACCGAATTATCATTACATACTTCACTTCTTCCTACATGCACTTTTATGCAAGTAAATACCATTCTTTCAATTGATTAGGTTTTTATTTTTTTTGTTTATTAATAATATTTCAAGGTACTTGTACAGCAATTTTAATGAATACATACATTAAAATTATGTCATTGAAATCAATTCTATATTCTGTGATACTATACTATTGTATAATAAAGGAGAATAATTACAACTTTTTATTCAATTTTTATATAAACGATGTTTTTGTGGTAGCGTTTTACTGTTCTATTGTATACATTACACATTTTGAAACAAAACATGTTACAAGTATTTTTGTTAATTCTTTATTTCAAATTAAATCAAATTTCTGCATGTATCCATAATTTCTCGAATTTGGTACAATGCACGCCACATTGTTCCTTCATAAAGTGAAATAAATCCGCGTCTTCTTATAATAGCAGTCGAATAAAGTGCTAATAAAGTCGCAGGTAAAGAGTAGCTAAAGACACGAGTGCCAAGTGCCAACGGGCAACGGGTAACGACGCGGGTACTCGGGCATCGGTGGAAAGATGACACGCTGCGATAACTTCGGGCGGGCTTGGGCGCCTAGATATATATGTCGACCCTCCCGGCCCGACCCGGGTTTGGGCGGGTTTGGGCGAAGCGAAACATGACGGGTAACGGGCGGGAGGACCCGGGTATATCCGCCCAATGCAGAACTCTACTATCCCATATTCCCCCCCCCCTTCGCTTCTTATATTATCCTTGGAATATGCTTGAATTAAAATAATTGTATTATGTTTATGTCTTAATGATCAATCTATTAATGCATTGCATTGCTTCACATTATGTTATGTTTTTTACAATATATTGGTTTACAATGTTACTGTAGGTGCTTTACCATGTTAAATTATAATTAATTTACAAATGCATTACCATGTATATGTATTGAATACATGCAAAAATGTATTGTTGATTTATAATGTGTAAGTTTATTATAACATCCTTACATCTTTATTGCAATACCGTTCATTTAAGAAACTAAATATGTGACACCAAATTAATAAAGAATAAAAACTAATAAAGGAGAATATAATAGAGTTAAATATCAAATTAGTGCTGCACTAAGCAACAGCGCTGTTAGTAGTGGAGTAAATACTTTACAATATAATGAGTACCGTATTATGTAAATATTTCATATCAGATTATCTACTCACTTAGTAAAGAAAATACAAACATTCAAGGTATAAGTTACTTTTTTACGGAAGAAGCCTCGATATTTGCAATGTATGAGATTTTTTCACAATTTTTGCGAGTCTCTGAACAGAGAAATGTAGTGAAAACAATTTTTATGCATACGTTATGTCGCGATACGAATTGTATGATATTAAATGTAGTCTAATTTATATCAGGTTTGGACTTATTTTCATCAGGAGAATCTCCCAGATTTATTCATAACATTTTTAAAAGAAGTACACCGATTGGAGTAAAAGTTAAATTTTTATTCATGGGTGATTCGTTCTGTGTGTTACATTGTAACTCGAGCATCGGTCGCTGGCGGTTTATAGGGTATCAGATAACATCTCTACTCGCCGAGGCTTGGCTGGACAGAGCCTCGTCTCCGCTGACACCTCATAAAACTGTCATTCCGGCTCGCTCAAACCGGCCGAGCCGAGCCGGGGAATCGTTGGCCTCGAGCCGGCTCGAAGACCCATCACTACTAACGCTTACTCGAGCCCCAGCTAAGGGTTGAGGGTTTTTGTAAGACCATCTCCCTACCAGATACGCAGAGGATGCATGTGTATATACAGGGTGTTCGACAACTACTGGGAAAAAATTTAAGGGGTGATTCTTTGAGGCAAAATAAGACGAAAATCACGGCCGAAAACACAATGGGTAAGGTCTTCGTCGATGGCAGCAACACGTTGCAGGCAATCCGTGGGTGGTCGCACTGCAGAAGACAAGAGACAGTTTTATAATATCCAGACTCGCACACCCTCGGCATCGTGGCCAAGTGGCCCCGCATGGTATATGAGAAAATAATACAGATGTTGCTCTAAAAATATACGAAAAGAAACGCGACCTCCAAGACACTTTCCCATGCAGTTTTTCCTTCCCAAAAAGTATTGACCATGAAAGAGAGGGGATCGACCTATTACGTCACATCGATCCTAACGAGGGAGGATCAGTTCAACAATATCAGTCGCCCTTTCCGAACGGTGCCCTTTGCATTCTAGAGTTCATGGTTGGAAAACTAAGTTTTAGTTTATTTAGCGATTACGTAGTGATTATTTAGTAGTGTCGCGTACGTCGTCGTTATAAATAGTGCAAATTAATTATTGTAGGTTTTATTAAGTATTGTAGATTTTATTAATTATTGCAGGTTTTATTAAGTATTGTAGATTTGATTAAATATTGCAGGTTTTATTCAATATTGTAGATTTTATTAATTATTGCAGGTTTTATTAAATATTGTAGATTTTTTTAATTATTGCAGGTTTTATTAAATATTGTAGGTTTTATTAATTGTAGCGTGTTAAAAATTAGTATAAATAGTTGTTATAAATTAATTACTGTAGATTAAAAATTAGTGTTAAATAGTTATAAATTAATTATTTTGAGTGTTAGTTTTGTGTAACGTGTAGAGTGTTAAACCCAACGGAGGAATCGCTCGCGGGTCTAATTAATCGCTATACTGTTTACTAAGATCAAATATTTAAACAATTACAAAAAGGATTCATTAAATACAAAAATTGAGACTACAACACGATTATAACTTCTAACTAGCACAATGGACGATGTTGGTTATGTTGAGGCTATATTATTATTTGGTTACATTACGTTACATTTAATTTAATTATATGCAGGATGGTTTGAAAAAAGGGTCTAATACTTGAAGGGCTTATAGTACTCGCCGAGAAGAGTAAAAAATGTCTAATTAACATAAAATCAATCTTTTCGGTGTAAAATTAAATTTTATATTTACGAGCGTTCGATATCATGAGTCTCTTCGCAACGTATGTACATATTGAATGTAAACAGAAAAATTAGTTAAGTACGTTAATTCAAGGTTATATGACAACAGGCAACACGAGATACGGAAGGAGTATTTGAAACTGTTTGTCGATCTATGATCTGTAAATGTAAGTTTTGTATTGAAATGAACAGAAGACACATGGGACATGTGTTACAAATGTAACAGCAAATTTCTGTACTTTTCTTCGCAAGAATTGATTTTAGGACCTACGTTGAGTAGACATTTTTTACTCTTCTTAGTTAGTAATATGTATAAGTACCCACACTCCTAGACCATTTTTTTTAATCACCCTGTATAGACTGGCAACTTTCCATATATCGGCATTTTTAAATAGCACAGTCTAATATAACGCAATACTGCATGCCAAACAACCAGTTAATGTGAATGGAGCTTTCGCTCTGTCGCTCTAGGCAGTACCTACTACAACGTAGCCCCCATAGGCGAGGGATTGAGATACGCTCAATCAACGCGCAAGGTGTGCCAGTTCACCTGGTCTCAGTCGATACCTGGGTGCGAGTCCGAGACGTATCCACACTGATTGGTGCGAGTCTTTTCTAAAGCTCTACCGTCTCTGGAAGGACGGTGCCCGGTTTTATGTTACCGCAACTCCACGGCGGGTGTGCAAGCACACCCTACCCCGCGATACAGGGTTACCACTGCCACCGCGAAGGTCCAACCTCAATTGGCTGGGCGGGTATGCCGGGAGTAACCCCAGCATATCCCGGGGCCTGAACCCAGCCCCCATGGTACCATTTACGGAATGGATTTCCCGTCGAGCGAACCAGCGTTCGCTCTACCAATCTAGTTATCTCGCTTTATGACACTGGCCAGACAGCTCAGCAGGGATGACCCGGAATCGCCAGTTCCAGTATGCCCACTTGTGGATACCTCTGGGTATAGCCTAGGGTACCTCAGGGTTGCCAAACCCGTGCCCACACGCGGCCCCACAAGAATGTGAGCTCGGGTACCTCGAGGTCGCTAACACCAGTACCACAGCCAGCCCAGACCGACTGCAGCCCCTGAGGGGATGCCACACAACCAGTAGGAAGTTGAAGTGCAGCTTGGGTCTTCATTTGCATTAACGAAAAGAAAGACATTAAACAAACGAACGATGTGTATAGCCAGCGCCGCATTACGGGGGGCCTAGGGGGGCTATAGCCCCGGGCCCCACTTTCAAGGGGGGCCCCGAACTAAGGCTTCCGTTAATGTCAAAAAATAATTGAATGAAATTTTGTTTACTGTTTCCCTTTTGATATAATTAAAAATTGTACTAAATGTAGAAATAAATCGAATCCAAATTGTTAAAGTATAACGAAGCATTGTTCGTTATAATCAAGATATTTAATTTTACTTAGAATAAATTTCAATTTTTCAATTAATGTATTTTATTGTATATTGTATTACAACAATTTTGTGCCACCCCTCCCCCCTCACCCGCTGTACAACCAAAGGGGCCCTCGAAGGTATAATAGCCCCAGGCCACAAGAAATCTTAATCCGGGCAATTATAAAGGATTTTCACTTAGGGTGTATAGTAGAACCGTGATTCGTATTCGCGGATGAACCTTGTCAGTTGCATTCCGTTAGGAAACGGTAGGCATGGTTACTTGGCAACCAGAATAAAAAAAGTAAAACAGAGAGTACTTATTAAAGCAACCACACAGTTTCGCCGTAGCGACAAGCAGTAGGGCTTCTATACACTTGATTGGTTATCTTAATGGTTGGCGTGCATCCTTGGTAATCTGAACGCACTTTTAGCCCTGTTTTCCTACGACATCGATGTTCTACTGTGTAAAATGTTCCATTTCTTTGGTAACTTGAACAATAATGATTACTACTTATTCACTTTAATAATGATGAAACTGTAGAAAAGGTACCTACCCTTCGATTTAGATGATTTTTGGATATGTTGTAAAACTCGACATTTTAAACAAATTTTTCTCATACATATAACGGGGGGAGTTGTTTAGTTTCCGAGATATTCGCGACAAACTGCTGGTATTAACGCATTAAATTAGCTTCGTTCATCTTAACCTTAGCTTTCGTTTATTTGACTGATACAGAGTAACGATTCATTCTTATTTAGCAGATGTATTAACGTGAACGGACGCTTAGTTTCATAGAATTGCAAATTGATTAGTATAATGCTTTAGAGTTGATTAGACACAGTTCAAGAAACAAATAATTGTCTCTAACCAAATCTGACTTACTTTTTTTCTCGAACTGTCTTTAATCAACTCTGAATTACTTTTTTTCTGCAATTCTATGAAACTAAACGTCCATTCATGTTAATAACTCTGCTAAGAATGAATCGTTACTGTCTTTTGCAGTCGAATAAACACTACTATAGGCCGAATTCGATGTGCTAGTACCGGTAATTTTGCGCGAATATCTCGGAAACTAAGTAATTCCTCCCGTTATACGTATAGGAAAAAGTTGTTCAAAATGTCGGATTTCACAACATTTCCAAAAATGATCTAAATCGGAGGCTCAGCAGCTTTTCTGCAGTTTGACCAAAAGATTTCATCATGTTACCTTCAGATATTATTTCAAAAACAAAATAATACGTTACTAACAAAACGGTAACGTCTTACAGAGCCAATTTTGTTTTAAATACTAACAATCAGGAAAGTAGATGAAGTTAAGTGGGTAGTACGTGAGACTCTAATATTAACTAATCGGTGAAGATCACACTTATTAGCATATACTTATGTGTAGACTTCGGAGGTTTATGCATTTATAGCATTCTTTAACTTAGAAAATACAATAAAACGAAGATTTTAAAAAAGTTCAATATTATTTATGTGTTACTACAAATGTAGTGAAACTTCTATATAGTACAGAATTTAAGATTATGTCCCATTTTAATTTTTAAATATTCCTACCGAAAACGGTGAATTTGCATAAACTTCCGCAGTCTAATTGTATGTGTACTGATCTCTTCGTAAGTAAGGGAATCAAAGTCCATTACATCATATTAATGATTCTGTATACAACATAAAAGAAGAAAATACTAACAGGTATATAAGTATAAGGTATAATAAGCAAACAGAATTAACATCGGTATTTTATGCTTGCATTTGTGGGGGTTGAATACTGCTACTCGGTCACGAGTCAAAGTAAATTTGATCAACGAAAGCCGAGTGTAGTATAAGAATATACATATATGTATGGTTGGTATAATGAGAGAAGCGTGTGCGCGAGTGTACGCCCGACTCAAGGCAAACAGAAGGAATGATAAAGAGAAGAAGAACGCTGCTTGGAAACGAAGATGGTAGAGAATTCCTTTCACCCTACTTACTTTTCGAAGCCTGAAGCGTGAGTCTCAAAACCGACAGGGGGGAGGGGGGCGAAGCGAACGTATATAGAGGAAGGGAGGGGAGGAGCTAAAGAGAAAGGGGTTAAAAATGCTTAAGAAGAAAAGAGACAGAAACTGATGGAGAGTAGAACAAGAGAAGAATCGAAGTCAGTACGGAGAAGGGAAATTATATATACAATGGTAAAAAGACGTAGGAGTCGGAGGTGGGTAGAAGAAAAATAAAGACGAATTCGTAGAACGATATTAGAGGTAAAGGAATAAAAACATAAAGGCGCATATAGGTAAATGAATGAATAAACGACAAGTGAAGATACAAGCGTGTAAAACAGCAACCATATAAAGAGAGGAGGAGAAGAATGAGAGAAAGAGAAAGAAAGTGAGGGAGACATATAGAGAAAATGAGAGAGCAGGAGAGAGAGAGAGAAGAGAATGACGAGAATGGAACGAAGCTGAAGTGGCACGAGCCCGCTCGTTGGTGGATACCGTACAGCATGGAGCGAACTGCAGGTTAATCCGGTCATCGGCCCCTATAAACTCTCAAGGGCCGCCACAAGAAGATCCGTGACATTTTTGTCTTACATAAAATTTGGATTTTTAACTGATTCCTATGACCGAAAAGGCTCTCGCAGTTGATTTCTTAAATGCATATCTTCTTCGCTATTACAAGTCACACATTTACGGGGTTTAGATTATCAGGATCATTTGGTCGATAATTTTTCGAACGATCAATTTGAAACAGTGACGCATTGAACCTTGATAATTTATAACTGGATTTTCTGTTATGTCTAATATATTTTAAAAATAAAATACGAACTGTCTTACAATTTTCGAAATCTTATCATGTTGCTAAATAATAACGTAACTTTTAACTATTGTATTTACTACTGCATTCCGTTTCCAATACATACAGGAATATGGTGTGTCGGTAATAGAAATGTGAAATTAGTTTCTTATACTTTGTGTTTTACTTCACAATAATGCAATATCAGGCTTTGTCATGCAATGTATAGAACCGCATAAATACATGCAAAATAATACATAAACACTAATAAGAAGTGTGTAAATCGTATATACACATTTAATGTGGATTTTTTCATTGATTTAAAATGTATAAAACGATCCCTTTAAGGCGTAATTTATATAAAGAATATAAATGTTCATTCTTTAAATAAAATTAAAGTTGTTTTTGTAAGCTAGTCTATCTATCTTATCATTAGCTTAAATAAAATTTAGCTACGTGATCAATTATATTTTTTATTCACATTTCTTTGAAGGCATACTTAAGGATCATTTTGTAATGTATGTGAATAAAATAATCCCCGGGGATCATTTTATACCTACTGATAGTAGAACCTACTGAATACGACGAACATTGAAAAGCATTTCAGTTATTACATTTTATTTAAATAAAAACAGCTTTGACGCATTAATTTACTTTCATACTGAAGGGGCATTATTGTAACTAAAACAAAAAACAATAATATAGCATATGGATAAAATGATTCCTGGGATCATTTTATCCTACTAGAGAAGGATCATATGACCCCAAACACCCAACTCACATTCAGTGATTGAATATAACATCAACTTACTACATGCAGTAACGAAACATTAATTAACTTATTATTGAATCGTGGTTAAATCCGCACAAGAAGCAGCTATCACATTAAACCGTTTATGACAAAAGTTACACAACATTGAAAAAGACCTTATCTTAGATAAATTGCAGTAATTTTAAATTTTTCTTGTGGACAACATACAGAGCACTAATATTCACATGGCACTTCAAGCAACGATTAGTGAAGTACGGGGAGAACTATTGTAGAACGACATTACGATATAGCACCATTAATAACAACAGGGCACCCAGGAATCATTTCACCCCGAAGGATCGCTTTAGACACCTTTCCCCTAAATAAAATTCATATAGATGGCTTATTAGAACGAAATACACAAACAAAAAAAGTTTGACACTCGGACGCTGATAAAATAAATACGAAAAAGCTTGTCAAAAATTGAGTTTTCAACACAGCTCTTATGACAGTTTTACCATTTCTTACCGGAAGTATAATTTTTTCTATTCACAGAAATTAGAATTGCTAACTAAAACCTAGGTACAGAGAGTATAAATCCAAAAATAAATCTTGTACCATGCCGAACATTCCAGGAAGATATTTGACAACAAAGTCCAGGATATGTAGGTTATTGGATGGTTATTGGGACTATGTGGAGGAAACTTGGCAACGTTGCTGGAGTAGGGTCATGCCCGGGAAATTCAAATAAATTAAAAAAATATTTTACTTATTCTGTGTTTTACTGAATTCTAATTTTCTAAATTATAATGCACGAGAATATAATTAACTTTACATATAAGAATATTGAATATTGACTATGCGGAAAAATTGAACACGCGCCACGAATATGCGTGCAAAAAACAACATTGCCAAACGTACCAAAAACGAGCACAGTGAAGCCTTACGTGTGAATCATACGACTAGCCAAAATATATTTTTTATTTACAATATAATTATTAGACTGCGGCTTTTCAAGCAAAATCAAATTTTAAAGGTTGTTCATGAAGACAAAAATAAAAGTAGAAATTTCTTTCTTCCCTTAAATATCTTATTGGGTTCAAAGGAAAATGGAAAACTCTTTGCATCTGACAAAAGTTTTGTCCTTCATTGCATTTCACAAAGACCTATAGCTTATAGGCTATAAATGCATAAAATCCGCAGTCTAATAATGATGAATGAACAATGGAAATGTCGTTGAATTTTATAGATATGATTTTTATACATTATTAAAATGTATTAACGAGTGTTTAGTACCAATTAATAATATGATGCTATATTGACTAGAGAGTCAGGTACGAACCACCTTAAAACAGTCATCGCTATGACTAATGTCCATATATGAACGTGGAACATTAACAGTTAGCTGAGGAATCTATATATGGCAGCCTTGCAGGATACCTCGTATATGTATGTATAGGTTGGTGCGCGGGTATTACAGAGCGCTCCGAGCGGCGGCGACGTAGACGAAAACCATACAGTGTCGACCATGGCGAAGACCGCAATAGTGGGGATGCGTAAGGCATTTCCTTATTTAGAAACGGAGAAACGTCTTTGCTAGTGCTGCGGCCACTATGAAAGGTTCAAAAAGCTCGAAAGAATAACCTTTTTTTTTACTTGTGCGAAACAAGGAGTTTCGGGAAAGCAAAGAACAACATAAAATGAACTGAAACGGAACGAACTTTATCGTTTTAGACGTAAAAAAATTATGGTTGAAAATATTGGGTCAGCACGACAGTTTCGATATTGCCGTGGGGTTTTCCTGGAAACAATAAACAAACCTGTTAATGTATTAGATATATTCTATAAACTTCAAGCAGTCATAGCCTTCTTAAACTGTAATTATATTCATTCTCACATCATTTCATCTTCTATAACTTCTTTTTCAGGTTTGGTAAGTCAATATATTGTATGATCAATTAAATCTTCAGTAGGTACCCACAACAAGATATATTATATTGTACTGTACACTATGCCACGATTTTGAAAATGTTTATTTGACACAAATATTGGTACATGTTTGGAAATATTTGTGTCACTTCTGCCCGAAAAATAAAGACTGAATAAACATTGTACTGATGTTGATACTATTTCTTACTAAATAATAACAATTTATTTTAAATATCATTAATAAAAAAACCACATGAACTTTTTTCGATACCTAGGTAATATTATTTATCGATGACAATATAAAAGTGTAAATTGTCATTTAGAACAAAAATTAACGTGATTGAATGAGTTATATTGTTTGAAAATAAAACTGAAAATGAGCTTTCGCAGATTTTTGTAGAGAAATACTAAATCTTTCATTGTAAAGGGTTTCAAAACGGTGTTCTGGAAATAATCTTCGTACCACATAAACATTGAACTACTAACGATAATTATTTGTTTTCATTCTAACCGTTGCACGTACAAATTACAGTTTAAAAACTGTTTGCCTTTACAAGTATGTTAATGTTATAACTTGTTTTTAAGATTCATAATTCCAGAAATTCTTATTATTAACACTTCAACACACGTTTCTTTGGCACGTAGAGTCATGTTTATCCAACAAAAAGATCGCGAAAAATCTGTGAGTGTATTTCAATGTATGCATCTAGGTAAAGAAACATTTGAAGGAAATCACTTTACTAAAGTAGGTGTATAAACTCTTAGATTTTATAAATTAAATTGTGTACTATTATAAATTTATCTTTATATTACATAATTGGATTATCCAGATAATGTGTTTCTAACAACTGCTTCCGCTTAATATATTTATTATAAAAAACTGGAATGTGCAATTACTTTTCTGTTCCACTGTATTTATGGAACTATTTTCACTAGAACGAGCATTTTTTAAAATCAATATGAAATTTGTGGTTTATGCACGTGCCCAGCTTTTATGTTAAAAGATCAATAAATCAGACGATGATTCTTGTAAGTTTGCGACTGTGCTTCATTGTACATATTAAGTTATTTCAATATAAATATGTATTTACTTTGTGAAGAACGGTAAATTCGAATCTCGATGCTTCTAAACATTAGATGTAACAGTGATTAATACAATAACGAACCAAAAGGTTGAGTATATCCAATGTTAGTTTACTTCCTCAATTCTTTGACTATTCCCTGGATTTTTAAATGTAGAACCGTTAATTGTATCTTAAATTGAACGCATTTCCGGATTCGATGCATAATTTGTACATCAAATTATGGATTACACATGTATAGCATTCGTAATGCTCACTGTGAGCACAAAAAGGCGACGATTGAAGAAAGCGTGAAATAAAGTGCAAATATTATTTATTACAAACAATAACTACACAATGTGTTCGAATGTTTAGAGTGTCCTTTTTTCGACACAACTAATCATTTTACCATTCGATTCCCTTTTTTTTCAAACGTTGATCATATTGTCAACTATTTATCCTAGAATCTTGTTCCACATACATAGTGTGGTATGCAAATTATGCATTGAACTGGAAGAACAAATAAAGTAGAAAAATAGACCGATCTTTTGTAATTAATATTTTATTGGAAATATTTGTATCTTGATTCAATACCTCGTGTGCACTTCATTGTTTCTCAGCAACACATTTCGGTATGCTATTGACCTCTTCACGGACAAATTTATTAAGAACAGAAAAAATCATTTATTTTATGTTAAAATATAGTTATCAATATTAATGACAATTAACTGGTAAGATATCTTTTTTGTTTGGAAATATCCTACTGAACATTTATTGCCATCATGCTTGAATGAAAGAAAAACTAAACGTACATATGTATATGTATAATGATAGCTTGTATAGGTATAATTATAAGAAGAAAACGATATAAAAAGAAATATTGAAATACTTACAGTAACAGTGAGAGATTCTCTGTTCGATTCCTCATTCAATAATAATTAGAAACGAATCGAGTAACTATTCCTTCTCTAGCGCTTTTAGAATTATCAATGACGATTAATAACTAATCACATAATTAATAACCTGCATCGAACAGTGAAACTACTAAATTTTATTTTTTAAATTTGATACATACGTATTCTGTTAGATTTAAAACATATAAAACAGTGATACAAATATCCAATCTTTTGTTAATGTAATATACATTTTATAATGCATTAAAAGTGATCATTTTTACACCTCTTTAATAAATTACAGTTTATTTGAAACGGTCCAATTGATTACTATTTTGTTTGCTAAATATTATTATCTTGGAATTTGTTAATATACACAAATACCACTATTTTACAGACCCTATTTCTCCCGCGATCGCACCAATGACGGACGCACAAGTAACCTAAAAGAATGAATTGTATGCGAAATATAATGAACATGGTGATAATTTTATCTTTATTCTTTCTGTTTGTTACTCGATATCCAATGCACGACGCAGGCGGTTTCGTACGATTAATATATTAATTTCGTCTGCTATGGAAAGTAGTTATCAAACGATTACAACAGTTACGGTGCATTTCATGCTGAACACGCGAAGACTATACCAATCATTAAGTATTAAATGTTAGGTCAGGTAAACTTCACGGTAACTTTAAATTACTACTTACTTCTGAATGACTACACTCGGCAAAAGCTATTAACTACTTAAGGAGTTATTACAACTTGGTTTCGTGAGTAAGTAAACAGAATTCCAATAAACCTTACCGTTTGCTCTATATGTAAGTCAGCTACGCTCGGCAAAGGATCACTGTACACTATGCGCGCGCGCGCGCGCGCACGCGTGTGTGCCGTGAACTGCACACAACAGTATCGTCTGATCGCTAACGCCTATGTGTAACCGACTCGGTAAAGTAAAAGGTAGAGAAGCGAAGAGACATGAAGAGGAAAGAAGGAATGCGGCCGCTACCGCCTTTGTCGTCACTGCTGTCGCTATTGCTGCCGCCGCCTTGCTACTTAAGATGGTTCGTACCTGACTCTCTAGTCAATAAAGCATTGTATTAATAATTGGTATTAAACACCCGCTAATACATTGTAATAATCTATCAAAATTAAATCTATGTAATTCAACAACATTTCAATTGATCATTTATCAATATATTGTAAATGAAAAATATATTTTGGTTAGTCGTATGACTCCACTGTGCCCGTTTCTGGTACGTTTGGTAACGTTTTGTTTGCACGCATATATACGTGGTGCGTGTTCAGTTTTCCCGCGTAGTCAATATTCAATATTCTTATATGTAAAGTTAATTAGAATTCACTAAAACACAAAATAAGTAAAATATTTTTTAAATGTATTTGTATTTCGAAATAGAAAAGATTATACTTCCGATAAGAAATCGTAAGACTGCCATAAGAGCTGTGTTGAAAACTACATTTTTGTCAAGCTTTCTTATTTATTTGTTCGGCGACCGAGTCTTAAACTTTGTTGTGTGTGTATTTCGTTCTAATAAACAATCTTTATGAATTTTCTTTAATTATCTAGTTTTTCGAATTTGGCATGAATTACCTTAAGTGATAGTCATAGGAGCGATAACCAGAGGAGCCAAGATTGGCTTCGAACTTTTCGCATTTATCCATGGCTATAGAATACGGCAGGCAGTGCCGGCGCCAGGTTATTTTGCGCCCTACGCCTGGCTAATTAACGCGGTCCCTATTTTACAAATTAGTTACGATTTTTTAAAATTGAAATTGTAAAAAAAGAAAATAATAATTTGAATCCACATATTTATTATTAATTGCACAAAAGAAGTTACACATGGACCATAAAATTAAAACAAAACCACAAAATTTTCACCTAGTTCCTTCTATATTTTTAGTATATTTTTATACATAACGTTAAACAAAATGCTATTATTATTATATCTGCTGCACCGCTCAATAAGACCGGCTGGATTTTTGCGCTTTTTCATGGTTTACGCCCTAGGCGACTGCCTAGAACGCCTTAATGGTAGCGCCGGCCCCGACAGCAGGGTTCGCCGTTCTTTCATAAAAGTGTTAAATTTACTATCTTTATATTATTCATGAATTAATGTGTACAATATTATTTAAATTTATGTTAAATTTCTTGTTCGAATAAAATGTTATCTTATTCGAGCAGCAAAGTTATCTTCACACAGTTGCACATTACTTTAGTAGTATATACATACAATTTCGATATTTCTTCTGGCATCAAATGAATTTATTATCTCATTACGTATGTACTTGAGTGAACGTATTCTGAAATAGTCTCGTAAATGTTTTCGGTTTTGGCTCAGAAACGAACGGCGATTTGGAGGCTAACGTGTTTTCTGCAGACTCTAGACTCGAAAAGAATCAACTTACGTATTTACATTGAATCATTAGCAGAAATCGAGGTAACTGTTTATGAATATTGTTTCTTTGGACGATTATGCAGAAATATATACGGCTACCTTACACTTTATATTCTATTCCTATTGTGCACTTTAAATATTATAATGCATATTTTGCAATTACTTAGCAATCATACTAAAATTACCACGTGATATATACGGTCCACTCAAAAAACTGAAATTAAAACAGCTGTTTTCTTTCAAACGATGGTGATCTTCATCTTAAATATTAAAAATGTTTTCTTTTAAAGAAATATACTGTTAAAGAAATATACTGTTGACAATAATTATAGTAACCTCGGAAATGGCTCTGATAATTCTTTTTCAGGATGGTAGAATAGACGATGGTCTAAACTTTCGATTTCACGAGTAATTTACATAATATTTTGCTCATAGAAGTCTTAGCTATCTACGTCACACTAATTCCTGTTACCCAAATTGAAAGCGAAGACAAAGAAACAATAATCTAAAGTCCATGTCACATTCCAGAGCTATTTCCAGTGTTTATATAATTATCTTGAACAATTCATCACTTCGAATGGAAATTGCTTCCAATAATTGATAATAACAAATGTAGATTTCATATGAAAAATTTTTGTTTTAACCTCAATTTGGAAACTTTTGTGGCAGACCGTGTTTAGTACTGTCTCCATTGTTTATCATAACAATAGATTTTGATAGAAATATTCAAAATTGCAGTTATCCTACGAGAATAAATAGTTACATTGAAGAATAACTACACTGAATTATACTATACTTTTTATTGTAAGTGTACACAAGGTATTTATTATACCCAAAACTGAACACTACGTGTTAATTTGTTTGAAATGTTAACTGGAATGAAAAATTATTCTGTAATGCGTTTTCAATCGTAATATGAAATAACTATTCATTATTCCCAGCACTATTTTTCATTTTGTATTTCAAGTATTTTCTGTCAAACTGGAACGTACGCAGATGTGAGTACTGTATAGTAAAATGTAAATAAATAATACTTTGCTTGTAAATACATCACGTTCTGAACCTCTAAAATAACATATTGAATGAATTCTTCGAACTATGTTCTTTAATACAATCACTTCAGGAATGTTTTTAATGATTTTCAGAGGACTAAAAAAAAACAGGTGAACTCAACGAATACCTGTTACTCTTTCTATCTAAGCTACATAATTAATAATAATAAGTACAATTACAATTTAATAATTAGTACAGAGTTTTCATTTTCATTTACTATTACGTATTCGGAAATTAGTAATGTCCTAAAACTTACAAAAATCATGTATGTTAAATACCGGTAAAATAACAAATCTTATACAAAATCGGATCTGTGCAGAATAACACAAGAACGGAACATTTCAATACCGAAAGGTAAATTCTAAAAATCCTGAATTGAATTCCTTCAATATTTTTCAAATTAAATTGGCAGTTATATTTATTTTTTATCGCAGGTTTTTTTTTCATAACTATACTGTAGTACATAAAACATAGAACACTAAGAAAAATCAAATGGAATGAAATAACTTCTTGTCGTAATATAGTATCTGAAAAATTATAACAGTGATCATAAAAGCAGCCCTTTGGACTAACTATTTAATAAATATTTAATATTAAGCGTGTATTTAATATTTTTCAAGCGCAGTCATTTTTTTGCGCAGTAGTAACAAAAAAGTAATACACCAGAAATTGTGTATTGAATTTATATCTTGCATCCGCTCTGCGTTCAGCCATGTGTTGATTCGCCGATTTTCGAGATTTAAAATACGAAGCGTTCGATAAAACTGACATCATTCGTACCTGATTATGTGTAAAATTGACAAGTGTCAATTGACAATCACGTGACATCCAGATAGGTAAACATTTTTGATCATATGTGTCCTTAAAACGTTCGTTTTGCAGCGGATTCTACTATGTAAATGTTCAATGGTATACTTATTTCGAATTAACCCCTTCGCACCGGTGAACGAGATATCTTGCCACGTGATTTCGTTCATGATATGCTTTCACGAGATCGTCCAAAGGGGTTAAAAGTCAGAAGATTTTCATTTCTTTTTAAGAAATATTTCTCGCAGTTGAAATACTTGTAGGTTTAACAGGATAGCTGGGACAGAAAAAGTGTCCAATGATACGACGTCTGATCTGCCTTTCTTTTGGGAGAACAGTCGTGCAAAGTAAGCAGTACGGTTTTCGAATGGAACACTGCTTACGCATTTTAGTGAGACAACACATTTAAATAGATTCTTGACCTAGACATATCACGGCTCGAGAAATAAGTGACTGTGTTTATCTGTGTCAAGAGCTATAAGATTGTTATAGATAGTGCACCTGCGACCAACGCCGGATCAGGGGGGGGGGTCCATAGCTCTGGGCCCCACGATTAAATGTTATTTAATTTTATTTAAAATAAATTTTAATTTTTTAAGATTTATGTATATTGTTGTGCTGTATTACACCCCCTCCCCCCCTGTAATCTGATAGCCCTGGGCCACAAAAAATCTTAATCCGAGCCTGCCCGTGACTATAGCAAACAGACTATTATGAAGCCTTTTTCCTGCTAATATCTTTAGTGACTTTAAAATTATAAGTGGTAACTTGTAAACCTCTGTTGCATAGTTTTTAAAATTTCATTAGTTACAAGATGAATCATTGATATTACTAATACAACACATTTTACAAATCTTCATTGCACAATGAATGAGATTTAACAAATTGTACAAATTTACTTGTAAATTTTTTGCAAGTCTTGAAAGACTGATAATTTTGTTCATAGATTAGTGTTTTTGACTATTGCTTAGTGAATTTTTATTGACTATGTTAATTTTAAATATTTAATATATAAATAGTGAAGATGAATTGTAAGAGTTTACAACAACACGGACTAGTAAATGCAAACAATACGCTTTTGTGCTCTTTCATTTTCGAAAGATCTTTACGCTCATCCATTACTAATAAAAGAAAAGACACTTCGCCGTATTAATCAGTAATTCACTTCTATCAAAGTGCACACAACCTCAAAATGTGAATAAATTAAAATAAATTAAATAATTAAAATAAATTAAAAAGCAATAAATATATATATAATAATAATGACAAAATTATTTTTTATTGAAATAATCCATCAGAACTTCTATATGAAATTTAATATAATTGGGGTTCTGTGTTAGCCCACTCTTCCAGATTATGAAACATATTTTCTATCTCTTTATCCTCTTTATGTACCACATTCAAGTTGTATGTCCTCTGTTTTGTCTGTTGGTCCTGTACTGTCGTTTACACTGGATTCTACCCTTTCGCATTCCATAACCGATAACCCATTCCGTTATTTCCTCTTTATAGCGATCATTATACTTTATTTTTATTTATACAAATAACATTGAAAAAGTATACAACTTTATTCTCTGTTAAGTTTAAATATTCATGTTTTAAATATTTTATTTCAATAATACAAAAGCCTGGTCGCTAATTGATTGAATTTTCTCACAATTGTATTCTTCTAACAATTTTTTAATAGGAACTAAACTAAAAAATAATTATTAGTACTAAGGAATGACCTGACTACATATGTATACCATTCTACTTTTAAAAACTGAGTTAATTGCTATTAGAAAACAGGTTGTAAATTTAATCCAAGCATTGTTTCGCGACGGTTGAAGGTTAAGACGAGGGTTGATTAAGAGTGGAATTATAAAATCTCGTGAGTATTAGAACAGTGTAAGTATGTTTCAACTACAAGGCGTTATTACTGCAAAGTTTATGCGGATCCGAAAGATTGTGTCATACCATCCTTGTAAATATTTGTTTATTTACTTAATGCTTTAATTTATCGTTATTAATTCGTAGAAACAAATGCTTAAGAAAAATGTTACATATTCGTAATCGTACTAATTACATTTACGTACTAAACGTACGTACTAAAACGTACTAAATTTACAAGTTGTTCCTACTACCTGTGATTAAATTAACCGAATATTTTGTGAATCCATAACAGAAAAGTTGATGAAGTATTTTTGTATTACCTAAGTGTTCCTATATAATATTTATAAATATGTATAAATTATTTTAACGCTAAAACTACCGACGATAAACGGATATTTGCTTCGATCGGTGGATAAATGTGAAAAACTTTTGAAAATTTAGAAATTTAGAAATTGACTAATTTCTTCACTTTCATTTCGTAATAAAAGGTGCAAAGGTCTGAGAAAATGTATTGTCATAACATTTTAATCGTCGTTGTAAGAGTGTATTGACAAGTCATTTTGACTTGCTTGATAGTTCTAGTGTTAAAATAAAATATAAATTTCGAATATGAGATAGGAGTTTACTAACTGCTTTCATCAATGCTCCAAAATGCTAATACACAATATCTTACGTATTACTCGAGGTGGAACATTAAAATTCGTTCAGACGCGATTTGTAATAAAGTCCTCATACACTACCACTGAACTTCAAAGTTAAGTGGCAAGTTACAAGTACAGTACTCCCTCCCTAAGTTATTCATGAAGCTCAAACACGATGCGGGGATTACCAGAGGTAACCAGATACCGCCACTCGATAGGAACTCCAACATTTGACAGCAATGTTTAAGAAGTCTCCCTACTGGAACGGTGAGCCTGCCCCCTGCCCCCGTCCAGAAATTATTCTAATAGGTAAAAAAACATTTATCATTACTAAAATCTTCTGTTATAAAAAATAAATACTTGGGTCGAAATGCAATACGCAACGCAACTAAACACAAAAAATACAATATTATCCTCAATATGTGAAAGTATTAAGTAAACTTGTATTAGAATTAAGCTCTGTAATTTTAATATTCCACTGTAACTAATAATCCTGTAATATCAATTGAAGAGCCGTGTGCAATAAGGGGACTAGTATTCAAGAATGAGAAAAATATTTTTGCAGAAATAACCAGCAAATTGAAGCTTATATATAATAGATTTTAACTATAGGTATCTGCACACAATATACTCTTGCTTCTAATCAATCTCATTGTCAGTTTTTCTTTATTTTTAAGAATTATGTTTATATCTTTATATTCTCAGTTTTGGTGTTAAATAAATATGTTTTTGTCGGTAGTTTCTTATTTCTCGTCGAATTTTTATGAAACTATCACTGAATAGTGATGCTTTTCTAAGGAAAAGTATTTAGGCCGGTTTTATGGTATAAAATGTACTGCAGCTTGACAACAATTTGAAAATAAAAATATAAAAATGTGTAACTAATAGTACCGTAATAACGATAATTCAATTGTTTGTTGTTTCAAGTTATACAGGGTGTTCCGCGTATGTGTCGTCATGAAATTTCGGAACTTTTCTTGATCTATAAAAAATTGTGTCAGATAAAGGAGTTGCCAACCGTTCTTTTTTTTGAAAAGACAGTCCTTTAATCAGTTTTCCTGTCCTTGTCCTTTTTTGAGTTAAGAAAAAATGCCAACTGTCCCTTAAGTCGAAATTAAAAATCTCTTGCAACTGAATGATGACATTTGGCGTTGTAATTTGAACAATTGGCAGGTCTTCAAGTGTGCCAAAAATAAGAACAAATACAATTTAAAACATTAAAAAGTTTACTTCAGCTTTAGTTTTAGAAGTTTTTCTACATTTTTGAATTAACATTTTTTTAATTGAATTCTAATGATTATTCTAATAATGCATCTTTTGTGTTTAATGAATCGATATATTATTACTTAAATTACTAAAGTGAAACTTTTTTCGATTGTTTTCGAAGTTTTAAGAAATTGTTCATTCACAGGCATATTAATTCTAAAATTGTATTCCAATAATTTACAATAATAATAAAAAAGGAATTAATGTAAATATATGTTTAGTGTCCTTTAGTGTGACTCGACAGCGTTGACAACCCTAGATAAAGTTGACTTTTTCTACGATAGGCACTTGTGTTTCTCCTGCAATATATTTATAATCGTTGGATTTGTCACGATTCGTCCTAAAGAAAATTATTTAAAAAATGCTATGTTTTATTTTAAAACGCAACAGGTATCAGATTTCTTCGAAAAAAATGCAGATAAAGAAACTACGATTTACAAAAGTTATGCGTACTTAAATATAGTTCAATCTTGTTTAACACAAATTTCTGTAAAATTCAAGGAAAGTCCGAAAATTTCGTAGCCATAGAATAGAGATTTAGAGACAAAATATAGATGGTAAAATGTATTCAGTTAAACATCACCAACTGTCAAATTCAGTGTTTAGAATTTTGATTGTGTGCACTGTATGCCTTGAAATTACACAATATACGAAAGAAACTAAGTAATTATACTGTACGCAAAATGAGCATTCCTTTCAGTGGGTGGAGTTTGGATAGCCAACTGCCAAAAGTTTCCCCACGGATTGTCTTCATTTCTCAATCCTGTTGTACTCACTTCTCCTTCAACCATTTTCTACGTTGACAATTAGCCAAACTATATGTAAAAAAAAAGTTGATTTCCTAACATCTGCAATAAAAATTGATTTTTTGATGTATAGAAATTAATTTCTAATGCATCTGTTGGACAAATTTCCTATAATACTGCATTCAATAACAGGTTGAAATGAATTTGTTTCCGTTGCATTCAATTTTGAAGATAAATTTTTGTAGTCAGAACAGTTGTTACACTGTCGTTGTACAGAATTCGACGTACAAAATTGAAAAGATACGTACGAGTACAGTAAACATATACTGTATAATTGTCCATACGAGTACAGTAAACCAGGCCTACGCTGATACGATTACTCGTACGTATCTTTTGAATTCTTTTTTTTTGTTAACATTTTACAGCAGTTCCCTACGCATTCTTAAATATTATAAGAATTCAAATTAAATATTATGAAATAGCTGAGTTTCAATCGTAGAAATTCATTACTACATGAGATCATAAAACTGAATATAATAGTATGTTGGGAATATACTACCTATAACGGAGAAATAAATAATATGATGTACTAAGTTATTTCATACTTCTTAAACTTTTCGTAACTTACTTTTTCAGTTAATACACAGTTCTTTTTGTGTCGAGAGGTTCTAAAATTTGTAATTTAATTTTATTACACTAATTTTCAAGAAGTAAGAGTACACCCTTTAAAACGGAACAACATTTTTCAAATTTTTTCGATTTTCAATCGTTTATATCTCATAACAACGTTAACCGATTTTGATGAAATTTTCAACATGTGTACAATTAACATAAATCTTCGATATGTATTTATTAAATTTTCATTACAGTCTCAACTTTTTCAAATTTTTGTTTACACATCATTTAGTAAACTTATGTCCCTAACTTCACAAAAGAACTCAAGTCCCCCGGCCCAATTTGAAAAAAGTGGTTCCGTTTTAAAAGGTGTACAAATAGTTTTGTCCCCCACTATATTCGCACTTTATCTATTTTGATTCTTATGTTACTGTTAAATAGGGACACAAAAAATGAATTTGTATATATTGTTAGAATCCCTGACTATAAACATCCATTTTTTCTATTGTACCCTTAACGGGAAACAGCATAAACTTGGAAAGCGTGTAATTTGAAATATTGTAATGTTCATAGGTACTATGAATATTTGCATTCTGTTACCAAGTTTGTACAGAGTTATATGTATATATATATATGTAATTAATTTATTTTCATGGCATGAACATGATTTACTCGAGGAACAAAGAAATGTTGTATTACCTTAGTAACTAAAAGAAATAAGTTATCAATTGTATTTCGGAAGTTGAAGTGAATAGACATAAATTATGTTAATTATTAAAATTGTATTTCAGTTCATTTTGTTACAAGTTACATTTTCATTCTTTAATTACAATTATGTTAAAGTTGAATCGAGTTGTTAATAAATAAGTTTGTAAAACACATACAAGAGTTGTATTCCTGAAGACACATACATAGGAGTGGAGCTGTTATTAATTTCCACAATATCCGACTCAACAACATACTTTCTTCAGTTTTTGTCTCTATTTAACAGTAGGTAACATTGGAATCAAAACTGAACTAAAGTGTGAATATAGAAGTGTAGGCTGAAAACAAATGAGCAAGATACGTATCGATACACATATGTCGGTGTATATCGGGCAGATTTAGGCATAATTTTATTCGAATAATACACAGTGGAAAGCAGCAGTGTCTAAGGGTGTCGTTCTGAGCTTTAAACAGTCAATGAGATTAAATAATTGTTCGACAAATGTTGATTCATTCAGAAAGAAGTATTATTTTATAATAAAAATTGACATTTCCACGTTTAAACAATTAAAAATGACGAAATACTTCTTTTTATCTTTTATTCGTTATTCGAAACTTTTTATCTAGATAATGAGTTTGCTCATCTCTAATATCGGGTTGCCGTTCACACAGGCGGCATATAAAATAGTTGATATTTCAGAATTTAAGGCATTTAAATTCTGATAATAAATTACTAAAGACTACTTCTGCTTATACATTCCTGTTAAATAAGGGATAATGACAAACGCAATTAGAAGCCTAGTTCCCATTTACCTTCTCTAATGCGATTCGTTTCTTACCACGGCACTAAAGGGCCCCTACTCTACTACAGCACCCTACTGTGACGGGTCAAAAAATTCGAATTTTTCTTTTTTACATTTTCGCAAGGCTTAATATTTCAAAACCATAATCCCAAAAGGATTTCGCCCGATTCGAAATAATAAGGAAGTTATTAGCCTTTAACCGAAGTGGCGCGCCGCGGTGCACAGGTTCAAATCGAAACTTTGAACGTGTTATTCTCAAAACGACATTTTCGTAAATGTCTGCCACGATATCTCCGAAAGTATTTGACGGAGTGACTTGAAACCATGTAGGCATATTCAATAGGTGCATAGTTCTCTCCTGCACTAGAATGAAATTGATATTTGCAAAATTTGAATTTTGCAACTTGAAAGACAAGCAACTTTTTTTCTCGAAAATTGGAACTTTTTTGTGAGACTGCCATTTTTTTATTTCTCAATATTTTTTATTCATTCTAGTACATTCATACAGAATAAGAATCTTTCTCAATTTTTGATTTGAGATAACGTAAACAGCTGATACAATGGCAGCCATAGAGGTACCATTTTTGTGGGCAATTCCGGAAAATTGCAATAACATTTATTCTGTACCACATATTCAAATGAAAAAAATTAAGCATATCCTATTAGTGTATACGAATTCATAGAAAAAAGTTTAACATCGACATACCTCATAGTTTTTTCTCAAAAAATTCCTGCATTTCGCCTAACTGTTGACTCGTCACAATAGGTAAACCCCTTAATCTTACGAAAACTTGTGAGCACGTCAGTTCAAGTACGAGAAAGAATGCTACATTGTTCAGAAACGGTTATCAACGAACGACAAAGATGAATACGCGAAAAGCAGTACAAACTAGCCGTTTCTAGAACATACCGTATGCAAGATTTCGAACTCACGGTGATAGCGAACGCTGGTATATGTCCACGAAAATAAACAAAACTGACATTATCTATCAGTGCCATTACTTTATGACAGATCCATAATAGAAGTTCGGCCGACAAATAGAATTTCAGCATAAAGCCGTAATAATTATACAAATAACGTTAAGCTGGTTCGTACCTGACTCTCTAGTCAATAAAGCATCATATTAATAATTGGTATTAAACACCCGCTAATAAATTTTAATAATGTATAAAAATTACATCTATGAAATTCAACGACATTTCCATTGATCATTCATCAATATTAGACTGCGAATTTTATGCACTTATAGCCTATAGGTCTCTGTGAAATACAATGAAGGACAAAACTTGTGTCAGATGCAACGAGTTTTCTATTTTCCTTTGAACCCAATAAGATACTTAAGGAAAGAAAAAAATTTCTACTTTTATTTTTATCTTCGTGAACAACCTTCTATAATTTGATTTTGCTTAAAAATCCGCAGTGTAATCATTATATTGTAATTAAAAAATATGTTTTGGTTAGTCGTATGCAGAGATGGGCAAACTCATCTGGATAAAAAGTTTCGAGTAACGAATAAAAAATTTAAAAAAGTATTTAGTCATTTTTAATTGTTTAAACGTGGAAATATAAATTTTTATAATAAAATATTTCTTTCTGAATGAATCGATATTTGTCGAACAATTATTTAATCTCATTGACTGTTTAAAAAGCTCAAAACGACACCCTTAGATACTGCTGCTTTTCTCTGTGTATTATTCGAATAAAATTATGCCCAACTCTGGTCGTTTGACTCCACGGTGCTCGTTTCTGGTACGTTTGGCAACGTTTTGTTTGCACGGATATACGTGGTGCGTATTCAGTTTTCCCGCGTAGTCAATATTCAATATTCAATATTCTTACATGTAAAGTTAATTATATTTTTGTGCATTATAATTTTGAAACTTAGAATTCACTAAAACATAAAGTAAGTAAAATATTTTTTAAATGTATTTGTATTTCGCGGGTATGACCCTACTTCAGCAACATTGCCAAGTCCTCCACAGAGTCCCAATACTTTACATATCCTGGATTTTATTGTCAAATATCTTCCTGGAATGTTCGACATGGTGCAAGATTTAGTTCATTATCAGAAAGCTCAAGATTTATACTTTTAGTACCTAGTTTTTAGTTAGCAATTCTAATTTTTGTGAATACAAAAGATTATATTTTCGGTAAGAAATCGTAAGACTGCCATAAGAGCTGTGTTGAAAACTAAATTTTTGTCAAGCTTACTTATTTATTTGATCGGCGACCGAGTCTTAAACTTTATTGTGTGTGTATTTCGATCTAATAAACAATCTGTATGAATTTTCTTTAATTATCTAGTCTTTCGTATTTGGCACGAACCTCCTTAAATGGTATCCAGAACGAGATGTAGAATTGAAAATCGCTCGACTCGTTTCTATTGACCACGCGAAACTTGAGGACTATGGTTTCCCATTTCGAACTCTCGATGGAAAAATTTCATTGTAACGCCATTTTATTCGTTTCTACTTGAAGCGATTAAGCGCAACGACCCAGTAGCAGAAGGAAACTAGACCTCATGACTGTCCAAGTTTTCGCTAGACAGTTTCGAAAGGACGTGCTTGACAACGAGTTCTATTCACGCCACTAGGTCACTGAGAAAACTTGCTACGGCGTGATCAAAATAGATCTCACGTACACAATTGCAATCCGTTTAAAACTATCGTGAACGATGCACGGCGATGAATAATACGCCATAATGCCCGCCAAACATGGATTATTTTTCATTTTGTAACACCAGCTTTTCGCATCGGTCAAGTTTCTCTACGAATTTGCACCTGTATCGAAGGGATTGTGGATCATAGGTCACGTCACGTATAATTCGATTATGAACATACGTATACAAAATCGTATCAACGCATTTTGAATAAAACGACCTGAAAATACTCGGAATATTAAAGTACAGAAGAATCTTTTAATGTGAATTTGATTATGAAATAGGATTGATATGATCTACGACGAAAACTAAACTATTAACCTTAATATTTCCATTTTTGTGAGTATACGCCAACGCTTTCTGCAGTGAAAAGATGGGTTCCATTAAACTTTCAAAGTGAGTTTCGAAAGGCAAGATGCACATGAAAAATGTATTTAGAAAAAGTGTCCATTTCAACATACGTATATACTTTCTGAAATTATTTAAGTTGTATATAAAACATTTTTTTCTTACAATGAACCAATTATTAATCATTTGAAACTGTCGTAGTGGATGAATCACCTGTATAACATTCTTTCATAGCCAGAAGGATGCTTCTTACCTATTGAAAATTTTAAATCTTACATGCCTTTAATTTCTGTGTAATTTTCCTCTTAATAAGCTTACGTTTCGTATATTTAAAAGAGTTCGAAACAATATGAAAATGAAAAATGTGTAACTGAGTTTTATTCTTAAATAACAAAATATCACATACCTATTCAGGTAACGAGAAAAAATAAAATAAGATTCTTCACATCAACAGGACTATGTCCACAGGAATGCGAGAGGTCCGAGAGCTTTCGTAAAACCGGTTCTGTTCGTAAACGTCATTTGACACATTTCTTGTGAAAGACTATGAACCACTCCAATGTACATATATTGTAAATAACGAATAAAAAATAAGAATAAGCTTTCACCTGATTTCCAAAAGACAAAATTCACAACTGAATATATCATTCGCTATACGACGAAGAACCAATTAACTTATCTATTGTCTGTGAATGTAAACAGATTCTAATTATCAGAAATTCGGACTAAATATGTACTGTTTTATTATCAATGTACATTCTTTCCCATACCAATACTCGCTCGATTAATAATAAATTAAATAATTATCATGAAAAATGTGAAAAATTATCATTTTAGTTTATATGTCGAAACTGTATACTATTTCGATAATATTCGCAACTTCTAAATCCTAAATGATTTTTTACCAAATTTATTCGTTTCATTATACGCTATAATTTTATATGAACAACTAGCTATATGTAATTAGTTATTATGTTAAATGTAGAATGTTTAGAATCACAGTCACTGCGGAAATTTGAGCATTGCGAAACTTTGTTTAAGTTTGGTGTGCCTTTTGTATATCATTTTCCATTGTATAGGATAATGATTGTTTTTCGAAATAAAATTATTAAACATTAAACAGACTTTTCTTTAAGAAAGCACAAGTGCATTATATGTTCAACAAATGGCATTCAAGAGACGGTGATACATACAATATTCAAGCAAACATTATTTTGCTTTTTTATATACACAAGAATTAAATCTACATTTTATAGGAAACAGATACCTACTGAATATCATATCTAGTCACGATCTACTAAAAATTAATAAAATAATTCATTGGACGACATTCTCCATTATAAAATGTTGTGCACAAAAGTTTAATTAATAAAATACACATGTGTTTAGAGTACAACTGCACTACATGAACTAATGTTCAATATCATAACAAACTCGGAACAGTTTTCACGTATATTACTATTAAATGGCTGTAATGCTTTTACACTTCTTGTGTTATATGATGTGCGAAGTACACATTCTATTATTACAACACGTCAATAATCTTTTCTGTTCAACGTATACACGAACCGCATGTAATAATGCAAATTGATATTTACCAGAGAGGGAGAGCTTGCGCTCGTATAAATACTCCGAAAATACACGAAAACCAAAATAGTTCCCGTAATTGCTTAAACCGTATGTATATGAATAGCATAAAAATATAATTGTACAAGACACAAATACGCAACATGTATGGATCCAATTTTTCATTTTTCTCGGTCACTATTCTTTTAACACTTGGTTCGTTTCAGTTTCACTGACAATAATCCCCCCCCCCCCCCCCCCCCTTAACCAAATTGTGTCAAGATTTCAAGTCACAGATATTCATGTCGACTTACACCGTGCAAGTTAATATCCTTTTCTTTTTCGATCCGATGTAGCAAATTGGAAAAATAAAATGACCTGCACGAAGAGCAGACCGGGACGCGCAACACGTGACACATCGAGATAGGATGTTTGCAAGCAGTCCGTTACCGATTATGGCAAAGTGCGAGGCAACGAGATCTCCTCTCTCGTGGTATCAACGGTGTTCCTCGGCGTTGTGTTCTTTTCTTTTTTTTATTTCACTTACACGACCATAGTAGTGGAACTCTTAAGATCTCGGAAACCGTGACGAAAGTTTCGCGGTTATATAGAAGACATGCTTGAACCGAACACGATGCATCTCTATAGGCGTTAATCATGCAGACTACACTAAGGCGTGTCACGAACCAAGTGATGCATTACTGAAGACAATGTAGAGAAGATATTAGTGGATTAATGGTTGCTTACCTTCGTCTAGTAGGCGCTCTACATGTATGAAGACATTAGGGAAAGCAGCTAACTGCTTTCTGTCTTTTAGTAACTGTGACAAGTAGTCCGCTATACTCTGCGTCGTCGTGTTAGTATTATCACACATTGCAATTACTTGATTACTCCTATGGCGGTCACGCGAAAATAGAAAAAAAGATGGACAAAAATTGTGTCGCAAGTAAAAGGGAGACGAAGAGAGAGAGAGAGAAAAAAAAAGAACGTTAAACGTGAAATTAGCAAGAGACAGACGGCGGTTGCGATCAAGATCCGATACAACGGTGGTTCTTTCACGTTTAGTTTTGCACAACGTTAACGTAAATTTCAATCCGTTATTCACAACTGTATCACTTTGCTTTCTTTATCCTCGCACAATTAATACAACTCGATATTCGTACGTCGCGCCTCCTCACTCGTGGTTTTTCTCTGGCGCGCTCCTCGCATACGTCGCCACGATTGCGTTACGTTTTTAGAAATAGCGGAGTCAGTATACTATGTGTTAGGAGAAGGAGGCGGTGAGGTGAAGAACGATGTGGAAAAGGGGGGAGAGAGTGACAGTGAGAGGGGGGGGGGAGATAAAGAGAGAGAGAGAAGTAGGAGTGAGAGAAACGAAAAGGACTGGAATGGGCAGGAGAGGGAGGAGGAGGAGGATGGGAAATGAAGAGAGAAGGGGCAGAGAAAGAGAGAGGAGAGGAGAAACGGAAAAAACAAATGGGGAGAGGGAAAGGCAAAAGAATTAGACAACTGAGAGATAGAGGAGAGAGAAAAAGAAAAGGAATAAGAGAGAGGGAGAGAGAGAGAGAGAGAGAGAGAGAAAAGAGAGAGAGAGGAGAGAATAAAGAGAGGATACACAGCCTCTCTCACGAGTCGGGTTCTATTGTTAAAAAAGTTAGATCGTAGATCGCGAAATTAAAAACAAACACGCGCTGCGGGATTCTAGGCTCTACTGCATCACCCGTGCATGTGCGGCGACAAACTACCCGTGGATTTCTGAGTCGGACGCATGCGCAGCATTTATTATGCGCATGCGCCTCCCACGTATTAGTTCTTGCGTGTCTCTACGGCGCGCTTCTACCGCCCACTACCATATACGGCCTCTGCGTACGCGCGAATACTGAGGTACACGCCATACCATCGTCGCATACAAGTTGGATAATTCAGGGACGCGCTCATCTGATAGTGTGCCCTGCATCTTACGTTTTCGTAAGAAACCTCCTTTCTTTTCAGACTTTTTATCAGCAGAATATATTAAGTGTGTACAAAACTAAGGGACGTTTTTTTGTCTGAAATATTTATTAATGCTAAATAACTGATATAGTATCTGTTACTTAAAAAGTTCTCCACGTTTTCTATAACTTTGCTTACTTTCTACCAACAGTTGAATTCCCCGTCGATAATATAAAACGAATCGTCACTTTTACATTTATCAAATAGTTTCCTGAATATTTCGTTATTGAAAACACCTCAAAAGGTTTACCGATACTAATTTATATGTAAAAGTAATGATTCGTTATATATTAATGAACAACGAGATCTATGGTTTTGGCTGCCCTTTAAAATTTTTTTCATCCTATTTATGCTGCATCTGTGTGTAAGAATAGTTTAACAAAAATTAGCTGACTCGTTAAGAAAACTCGCCAGCACCATATTTAAATTTCAACGTACAGTTATTATTTCGAAATCCACTGGAACTTATTTCCTGTGTAAATTTTACGAACACAAAAAACTGCATGTAGCAACTGAGTTGTGGAATATGTACACGAAGAAATGATTATAAATACACAATGTGTACTAAAATAAAGTACACACGTATTATAATGAATTTGCAACAAAAGAAGTAAGTAATGTCTCGGAACTTAACTAATTATCTAATGAACACTGGCAATCTTGTAACTAGTTTTGACGATGCATTGATGTTTAACTGTAATAAGTAGACTGCAGATTTGATGTATTTATAGCCTACAGGACTCTGTAAAATACAGTAGAGGACAAAACTTTCATCAGATTCAATAAGTTTTTTTACTTTATTCGGAACCCAATATGATACTTGAGAAAAGAAAGAAATTCCTACATTTCCTCTTCTCTGTATGAATTGCTGTGAACAATATTATTTTGTATAAAAATCCGCAGTCTAGTAATATCTCATATGTACACGAATTTACAAACGTTTGAGTTCGTAACGAGTCATGAATTTTTTATTGTTTTTTTGAAATTTAGAACGATTTACCATGTATGTACGTATTAATAAATCTATTGTCAGTATTGATGGTAGTATTCAGAATGTTTATAAACAAGGAGAAATAACAGTCCGTAGAAAGATTTGTGCAACAGTTTATGTAATTACACAATAGTACGGAAAATTTGTGAAAGTAACTTTTCCAAACTGTTTATTTTATATTTTCTCAATCGTTACAGACACTTATGTGGAAACATTGCCAAATATAAAAAACATATTCCAATAGTTAATTGCAGGCAGTAAAAAAAAGTGATTAAATCAAATCATAGAAAACTGTATCTTCTTCTCAAACATGGAAAATATGATCAAATACTCCTGTAATGATACATAGTCATTATTTTATTTCTAACTCATTCATAATACAAATATCTTACTGGAAATGAATGACCTTTTTTTCTTTAACTATAATTCCTATCCCCCATCTTATTTTCCACACTGTTATTTTGCAATTAAATAACTATCGCATTCTAAGGAAACAGACAAAACCATTTTGGATACAGTAAATAAAAAATAGTAAAAGAGTACAGATATTTATAAATTTTTCGAAAATTCTCAAAGTATTACAAGTTTAATGGTACTTTCCTATCATTTTCTGTCAGTTTATATACATATTTTAGTGTTATTCCTCGTGAGATTCGGTATAAGATAAAGGATAAAAATTATATGAGTGACATACTTTATTAAGTGCATTTAGTACAATCTTTTTGGTTAACTTTTTTAGCATTTCGTACAATTACTTGAATAATAGCTGAATGAGGATTAATCCTAGATTACCGTTTTCTTATGGAAGGAATAGTGAATCTAAGTGTTTGAATAGTTTTAAACAAATTAATAATTTTTTGAACATACATTTGACAAAAGGAAAATTAGTAAAATATGTATATGTAATTGCTAAGGTATACTATTGAATTAGTATTAATCTTTACGTAAAGAATCTAAATATTGACAAATTATTATATTCTAAACGTACCTATATAGGTACATATATATGTATAAAGTTCTTACACCGGTTACCTCGGTGCAACATGATCAACTTCACTATGATCTGGAAATAGTATACTTTAGAATGTATAATTAATAATTCCACCTACTTTTAATTTGCTGCAACTCGAAGTATCGGATTATGAATTCAAAGTACACACTAAAGGATATGTCAATAACTAAACACTAATGGTGAGTAATCGCGAACCTTCATTACTAAAAATTTTCCAATTTTAATAAATCGAATGATATACAAAGAGGTGGATTTTTTAATTATATTATTTCTTAACTGATATTTTCGCAAGATACTTCATTTTATCAACCAAGTTTATAAATATTTTAACCCAGATAGCACATGACGCCTTAAAGATGCCTATTTTACGGCTATTTTAGGTTTAAGGCGTTTTTAAGCCGTATTCAAGACGTTATGTGCTATCTGGGATGAGACCCAGTTTGTTTGTTTCGGAAATTTATTAATTCTGTATTTGTTCACATATTGGGCATATGAAATAATTAACCCACTGTTCACCATGTATACATATACATGTCAATAATAAAAAATAAGACATCACATAATCGGAACTAACATTCGGACACAATAACATAACTATGAAGTAGCTCCAAGATTAAATCTCTATTATTCAATAATATACAACTAGTAAATCTTACAGTCCATCACACGATAGTTATGAAAATGATTATACACTTACCATTTTGGAGGTATTTGTAATTTAATCGAACCACTTTAAGAATATACTGCAACGTATTTCATAAATGTGTGCTTGCTCAGACGGTTCATTGATTTCAACGCTAACGTGCAGATAAACAACAAATATGTACACGGTTAGTTACGAAACAAAACAGCATCGCTATGACATTCAAGAGTTCTGTAACTAAGATAAGCTGAAGTCTCTTATTAGGCAACTTTACCCTATACAATATACAGTATACAGTGTGTCACAGAAGTATTCGTATCGTCCCAATTGTCAACTTCAAAGGGTTGACGTTTCTTTGAAACAGAATTTTCAAAATTTGTATGAATGGGATTATATGTTGTACGAATTGAGCTTTCGGTTGATATAAAATAGAATTTAGGAAATATTTTTTTTACATAACTTTTAAAAAAATATACTTGTATGTACAGATTAAAACTACTTAAACATACTTTTATATACATATAAAAGTAAACACAGCAGTAATTAAATAATATTAAATTAATAAGGTCGACCATATTGTGTTTGCACCCGGGCGGCCAACAACCAAGGAACGGCCCTGTATACACATAATACATACGTTACACACCCACAAGGTCCAGATATAAATCCTATCGATCACTCATGGGCCGAAATGAAAAAAAAAGGATCAGAAACTATGCAATAACAAATAAAGAAATGTTAAAACATGGACTGTTGGATATTTCGAACAGTATACTATACATTAGTATATGGGCGTAACATGGTTATCAGTCGGGAAGGGGGGGGGGGTAACAAAAATATTAACACATCGATTATTTTACACACTTTATTTTGTTTTTAAAGTCATAAATCGTTGAAAATGTATGCGTTTTGTTAATAGAGCCTGTTGGTCGTGTTTCATATTATACTGCAATATTAAATATTACGCAAACAATTTGTAACTCTGGGAAGGGAGGGAGGGGGGGGGGCAAAATCCAATTTTTTTCCTTGTACGGTGGAGCAAAAGCCAGTTTTTTCACTGCCTCCCTGGCTACGCCCATATGTCTTTATATAAGTATATTCGAAGAAAACTTATTCTGTGTTGATGTATAACATGTTATTTCTTTATACTACCTATTTTTAATTCCAATCTATGTATCTCCGAAGATAAAGAATACGCACCCAGATAGCACATGACGTCTTAAAGACGTCTATTTTACGGCTATTTTGGTCTAAGACGCCTTTAAACTGACTTCAAGGCGTCATCTGCTATCTGAGCTGTAATTTCTAAATAATTATTTTGGTTCTTAACTTTTGTCAGCAATTGTATGTATTTTGTATTTTTCATATGAATTTCCAATTTATGCAACATATGTATGAGAATTGTTGAATAAATTCCGTCCTTTCAAGGTGTACACTCACTTTTGACTCTCGCTGTATGTATCTAGGCTAGGCCTCGGAAGGGTTTACCGAGAAAACCAGACCTTAATGAAATTTTCTATGCATTTATGCGTTGTGTGGGTAGGTTAATGTCGAAGTGTGTTTTAAGTGAAGTCGAACAAGAATGATGGGGCGTTTTTTGCTTTCGCAGAAGTTTCTCGGAACACTATTTTTAAAACGATATACAGGATAACTGTTTCTATCCTTATGTATGGGATCACGAACGATCTTTTATGTATTTTATTTCAACTTATTTATTAAAAGTAAGCAGTCAGTACCTACCACATTAGAAGTGGACTTTCAACTATAGTAACACAGATCTGACAAAAAGAACTCTTTTTTTTTTTTCATTCGAGAAATTTTTGGTGCTTATTGTGGATTTTGAAATCCGAATCTAGCAACCGATTTGAAAACTGCAGTTTTGGGTGAAAAACCATATTATATTAAGGCAAGTTATTTACATATTAAAGAACTAACTGCTGCATTAATTTATAAAGAATACATAACCCTTTTGAACAATATAGCATAAAATCCGCAATCTAGTAACGACCAAAAAGGAATCCGTCGATATATTCTCCCTTCGTTATCCACTGTATCTCATTTCTCAAATTGAGAAATGTTTTGATGGAATGTCTCACCATGTTTATCCAAGACCACTCCCAGAAAATAAACAAAGAGTCGCAAAAAATTAAGAATATTTCGAAAAGCGAAATTTAAAAATACAGCCAGAAGTGAAAAGTGAAAGAAAAGTAAGAACATAGTAAAACCTTTTCCTCTCGTAACTTCACCTCTCTCTAGGTAACAAAAAATCGTCTGTCATCCCTTTCAAATATAAATTCATACCTATTCTGCAGAAATAAAAGAAAAAGAAAATTACTCGATGAGGAGGAAGATGTTTCCATGAAACTGAATTTTGGTCCATTCGTACTTTAACTAAGGAATATGGGGAGTCTTAATTTTCATTAATTTAATTATTAAAGATATTCAAATCACATTTCCAAGCATAATAAGTATTTGTACCAGAAAATAAATGCTGTTTTTGTATTAGAAATTAACGACTTATAGAAACATGATATTATTCTCAAAATTCAAGATTTTTACAAAAGCTAGACGGGGTAGGAGAATTCTGATTGTAGAAATGGATTCAGCATACCGACATCTGCAATATGCGGACATTTTTTCCTTCCTGGAGAAATATTTTTATCCAGACCAATATAATAGAAGTAACATTAACTGTGGGTATAATAGAACGGTAGGATAAAACCTCCTGAATCTGAATTATAATAATAAGTTATAATAAAAATTATTTTTCATAACCAGCTACTATGAAACAACGTTCGAGTAAAAGACTATTCATGTAATGGGAATGCCACCGTATTCTAAATAGAAAACCAAGTTTGGATAAATCAAATATTTCCAATTAAAAAAAAAAGTAGATCGTCGAGGACACACGAGTTGTTGCATTTTTTCATAGACAATTTTTTTATATTATATATATTTGGTAATATTTTGATTTCACCAAGTCCTGTGGTTTTGTACACAAAATTCTGTAAAGTTACTGTTATCGGGACTTTTATGAGCAGAAAAGATACAGTAAAAATAAGTTAAAATAAATAAAGTATTTCAAATAAACGCAGATTTCGAAATAAAACAATCTATTTGCCCTTCATTATTTAAAGCATGAGCCGAAACTTTTTAAAGTGTTAAAAGTTCACTTTTCTTTATCTCGAGATATTTAATGTTTTGCATTTTACCATATTTAAAAATATTGTTCATCACTATTAAATTTGTTTTATCCATTTAAGAGTCCAGACGTGTTTAATTATATGACCATTTTATAAATATTATCTAGTAAAACAGTATTTTTGTTAAGCAAAAATGGACTTATACCACATTAAAAAATAATAAATTGTCAAAAACGTGGCCAATACCAAATTTACATTCATATTTTAATTGAAGTAAACATTTGCGAAATGTGATTGTAAAATAATGTACGAATAATAATAATTGTTCTAATATATTCATTTGATACACATTTTTGAGAATCTCATTACAATAAGTTTAATAAAAGAAAATGAAAATGCAATCGTAAAAAGATAAATAATATTAATAACTTTACTTTCATTTTGCTTCGTAAAAAGTGTTGAATAAATTGAGACCTATTTTCAAATGGAACATTTATGCAGTTCCATTTGTAACTAATAATTCATAAGAACATATTATATCGTATTTACTTTATGATTATAAATATAAAAATAAGACATCAATCTGTAACTGATACTGGCTTCAACTCATTTTTTCCAAAATTGGAGTTACACCACTTAAAAAACTGGCTTCATATAGATATATGTATATGCATATATATTTTCCCTAACCAAGCGTGCACGCGAACGGGCTCACGTTATTATGTTTAATCTCTATATGTACCACGTTCGTCTAAAGCTTCAGTGTCAGAACATTCTCAATTTTGTGTATTACTGATAGCAGCTTTTAAAGGCATTGATCGAAGACAACGACGAATTCTAAAGGCTCCCGCCTTAGTATTCTCCCACGAATATTTACGTTCGCGCCATATCCAACGGGCCTACCCACGTATATTGGTTAATGTAAAATAGCGTTGACGTCATACAACATGCACCATACATGGTCCTACCGTGAAACAACGTAGGTGTCGCGTGCTATAAAGTAGTCATCTTATTATATTTTCACAATTAATAGATACTTTGTTGTACCTGTTTTTGTAAGAAACATGAAAATATAATGTACATAAAGAGTCTCGCCTCGATCATCTGATGATCTGATCGACAAGACGTGTTTCGATAACAATATCACCGCGTGTGCTATATACATATACAGGGTGTCCCAAAATAGCTTCGACTCCCGGAAATGAGGAGTTCTTGGGATGATTTGAAACAACTTTTTCCTTAGCAAAAATGATACCCGAGGCTTTGCTAACGAGATATTAACGAAAAACCCCGACCAATCAGAGCGCGAGTCTGCCGGCCGAGCATCCGCAGTAGCGTTAAGTAAGGCGTTGCGATTGGTAGCCAATACTACCCGTGGATGCTCGGTCGGCAGACTCGCGCTCTGATTGACCGAGGTTTTTCGTTAATATCTCGTTAACAAAGCCTCGGGGAACATTTTTGCTAATGACCTGTAACAGTTTCAATGTTTATTGTATGTACGCTTTAAGGCGATTTCCGTGGACCTTGTAACTCCGATCGTCCTTTAGAATTGTGTAGTTGGATGATGACGATTGTATAATGATTTATAGGAGGGCCGGAAACAAAAAGACATGAAAGTTACTTATCATATGTTATATGTTTTGTTTATATTTATCATATATTGTTACAAAGGAAGATAATAAAAAGTAAGTAAATAATTTAATTTGATGCGTGATATTGCATTGATTTAGCAATTGTTTTAATATTTGGTTCGATTTTTGTAGTAGCCAAGCGCAAAATTGATTCTAAATTTTCATTAGTGAAGCGATTCCTATTTTCCGATTTGTTAATATTGATGACTGAAAAAGTTTGTTCACAGATATACTATATGTTGACGAAAAGAAACGCATTTTAATGCATTATCTATCAATGATTTATAACTATTTTTATCGATATACAACGATAGAAATTTAATAAACTGTCTTCATTAATTTCATTTCGCAGGTTCTCATCGTTTTGCATGTCGATGAGGGCAAGCTGTATTCATTCAGATGCATTTTCAGGCAAAATGGCAAAAGAGTTGCGAAATAAACCTAGCAACGGTTTTACTTTTTGAAAATCAGAAAAACGATCCTTGAAGGCTGATATTAAATTATCAATCTTTTCAACATATAGAGTCTTTAAGTTGACATTGAACATTTCTGAAATTTTTTTGTAATTAGGGAAATGGACGTAATTCTCTGACTTTAATTGTGTTTGAAATAGATTTAACTTGCATTGAAAAGATAAAAATATGGCTGTAAAGTTGAGTAATCAACTGATCTCTACCAGCTATTTTGTTATCGTGTGACTTGTTAAAAGTTAAAATAACACAAGGTGTGGCGGGCCGCTAGCAAATCAACGGAGGGCCGCATGCGGGCCGCGGTCTGTGCATCCCTACTTTATCCAATAATGCTCGATTTCAGTGTAAGGATCAGATGAGAGTTGGAATTTGATTCGCTTTTGCTGTTTATTGGGTCGATTGTCAATCATTTCTTTCGGGCGGAAGAGCCAGGCATGGTCGTTATTTTCTCCTAAGGCAGTCATTCTTCAGGGATTTCAGGGTCTGGCATGGCGGTAGAACCGGACTCCGTATCAGAGTTTGCAAGTGTTTGTAGACCAGCGCGTTGTAATAAGTCTTGGAGCTCATTTGGTGACGGGGAAGTGTTCTTCGTTATTTCCTCTAATATTAGGTTGGTGCAAAAATAATTGCGGTTTTGAAGCATGAACTTTAAAATAATATATTTCGGGTTAAAATGAAGTTATTTAATCAAAATAGGAACCATTCGATTCTATACATTTCTGCCAACGTAGTACAAGTTTGTTTATTCCAGTATTATAGAATTCTGGTGTTCTAGAGGCGATGAATTCTTCAACTGCGTTTTCGACTGCTGCTTGAGTTTTGAAGTTCTTCTCACGCAGAAAGATTTCCAGATGTTTGAATAAATGATAATCCGTCGGAGGAAGGTCCGGCGAATACGGTGGATGAGGCAAGGTTTCGTATCCTAGTTCATTGAGTTTCTGTACGGTGATTCGTGAAACATGTGGTCAGGCGTTGTCATGCAATAGGATAGGTCCCTTTCGATTGACGAGTATTGGACATAAATCTTTCAACTTTTTATGCATTTTGTCGATTTCGTGGCAGTATTTCACTGATGTAACAGTTTCACCAGGTTTGAGAAAATTATAGTGGATAATCCTTCTTCTGGACCACCAAGTGACCATAACCTTTTTTTGATGAAGTTTTGGCTTCGGAAAATGTTTTGGTCCTTCATCTTGATCTAGCCACTGAGCAGAATGCCGTCGATTATCATATAAAATCCATTTTTCATCGCATGTTATGATCCGATCAAGAAACGGATCGTTTGTGTTCCGTAACAACAGAGCAGAGCAACTCTCAAACCGACGAAATCTCTGGCTTTCGTTCAGCTCATGCGGTACCCACTTATCAAGCTTTTTGCATTTACCGATTCCTGATAAATGGCGAATAACTGTTGAATGGTCAACATTTAGTACCTCTGCAACCTCACGAGACGTTTTACGTGGATCTGATTCGATAATGGCCTTTAATTCGTC
>NW_015373927.1:225990-247833 GCF_001272555.1 Dufourea novaeangliae
GTATTCTTCTAGGCGCAGTTTCCATCGCTGGAGTCTGGACGAGGAATCTTTGACGCTGAATAACCATTTGAGTGCCATGTGGTCTGTAACAATCTTAAATTTTCTTCCTAATAGGTATTAGCGCAGAGGTTTCACTGCCCATACGATGGCGAGCAACTCTTTTTTCCTGCTCCTCGAGGAAAATGTAGTTTCTGCTTTCTATCTCGAAGCAATGGGTATCCTGGCAGTAAATTAACTTTTCCGTGGTAGTATAGTTTTTCTCTGCGCTGTTCAAGGCGCGTGATATAAAACAGCATGGGTGTAAGTCTTGTGATAGAATAGCACCGAGACCGTCGTTGGATGCATCCGTCGTTAGCGTGAATGGTTTCGCGTAATCGGGGTAACATAACACCTGTTCTTCGCACAGTTTGGAACGTAATAATTCAAAGGAGGTTTGACATTTGTCCGTCCAGGCAAACGGAACATCTTTACGCGTGAGTTCGGTGAGCGGTTTAGCTATTTTTGCGTAATTGCGTATGAATTTACGGTAGTATCCTGTCAGTCCAAGAAAAGAGCAGATTTCTTTTAGATTAGTTGGGATCTTAAAGTCTTTCCAAGATATTCTAATTCTGGTCGAAGGAATTCGCATTTATCAGGTTGGACCTTCAGTCTTACTTCTCGTAGTCGTTGAAAATCTGTTGTCAAATTCTTGTTATCGTCTTCTAATGATGCTCCGATAATTATAATGTTGTCTAAGTATGCGAAACAATACTTTCCGACAAGTCCAATAAGCGCTTTATCCATCATCCGTTGAAAGGTAGATGGGGCGTTTTTAAGGCCGAACGGCATACGAGTATACTTGTGGTGTCCGTCAGGGATGGAGAACGCGGTGTACTTTTTTGAGTCGGGGTGCATGGGGATTTGGTGAAACCCAGATTTTACATCAAGAGCGGAGAAGAACTTTGCTTTACCCAGACTGTCGAGGATGTTGTTGATGATAGGTAGTGGATATTCGTCTAGATTAGCTTATTCAGTTTACGGAAATCGACAACGACTCGGTCCTCGGACAGGGCCAAGCAACGTCAACTCAACATGTGTCCGTGAAATTTTTTTTCCTGCTCCTCGAGGAAAACGTAGTTTCTGCTTTCTATCTCGAAGCAATGGGTATCCTGGCAGTAAATTAACGGAGCCCCCGCTTCAGTGAAACTGCACGACGGTTCGTTCGTTGCACTTCTGTAAAGCACGTGTTTTCCTAGAACGCTGGTTTCTTTTTACCTAAATCTTGTTGCCACGGTGGGAGGGAACTCACAATGTAACGATGAGAAACTACTTGGGGGTAGAGGAAGCCCTTTCGGAAAAATTCTGTCAGTCGGTTAGCAATCGGGCGACAGATATGTTCAGTTCATCGGGCGACAGATATGTTCAAATTGAAAACATTCAGCCCGTTTCGGGGCCATCAATTTTCCTAACGTAGGAACAACACGTTCGATTAAAAATACATAAGTGATCGTGTCGGCTGATCAGTGTTAGTGGTCGTGCAGTGAAGTGAATACATATTCGGTGGAATAATCCGGACGCACTTGACGTTAGAACCCCTAACTTCGGCTAGTGAGGTATACCTGCGGTCACCTGCGAACTGGGCGATACCCTGCCATAAACCGTTTCAGTCGTCGATAACCAGGATCGGTACAGTGACCTACTTACTCAGGTCTGCAAGCTGCAGGTGAATTTCCGAAAGGGTGAGCTCTATTCAATTTATTGTTGATTATTTTTTTTTTAATTTAACGCAAGCTACATAAGACTTTTTCCCGGCAATAATTCTGCAAGTTTCAGTACCTACATTTTTCTTTGGGCTTCTTAAAGATTCTGTTTAAAAACATAATTGTGTATTCGTCTTTTTACGTTACACATGATTTTCTTACATTTATGTTTCATTCATTCGTCACTTTAAATGACAAACGGAAGATGATAAAAAGTTCGATTTGTTATGTTTTTCTTATTTACTATTATACGCGGTTTCCTGGGATGCATGCCAACTTGCTTGTTCGGAGCGTCATAGTACAAGCTTAGCGCGTAGCCACCGCTAGCGCGGGAACTCGGCCAGCAAACTCGCGTTCTGATTGGTCCGTGTTTTTCGGTAATATCTCGTTAACGAAGCCACACCTAACATTTTCGCTAAGGAAAAAGTGGTTTCAAATCACCCCAGCAACTCCTCATGTCCCGGAAGAGAGGCACTTTTGAGACACCCTGTATAATAGACTGCGCGTCTTATGGTATGGATAAAGAGAAACCGGAAGGACAGAAGTAGCGCTGGTGTAACTCGTTCTTGCTCACACATTACAGCAGCTGGGGAGAAAGCGCCAGGGAATCCCCTACCAACAGCCCCATTAGAAAGAGAGAAAAGTCACTCCAGTTACTGTCCTCTGTTTCTAGTGCCGACTTCATGTAGAGTGTAACAAAAATGTTGCTTCACCCTGTAATGGGATATTCATTTCTAACTTACATATGATTGTCCACGTTTGTCCACCGAGCAGAATCGAATTATTAAGAAAAAACATAAATAATAAAATATGATCGCTCTGAGCATCTTAATTAGAAATGAAGGAAAAATGTTCCTGGGAGTATTGATATCATATTCTTAATTTGTTTGTAACTTTTTTTTGAAGGGTGGATAAACGATAATTTTGATTGGACAAATGTGGAAAAATCGTGGACAAACGAATACTGTTCATTTTTCATAAAATTTTGTATTTGGAGGTGCTAACTTCACATACTTATGGAAAGGGTAACTCGCGCGATTATCCCACGATTCTGGAATCACAACAAAATATGCGCTTGACGGGATCCACCCCCCCCCCCAGTGGTAGGAATGACACCTGGACAATAATCGAGGATAAACAGCCAATCGATAATCGTTAGTTCCCTGTATTTTCATAATTCCAATAATTACGGAATTCCAGAACATATGATTTGTAGTAAATTTATTTTCAGAAGTATATACTGTACAATTGATATTAAAATTTTTTTAATTTATTAAACATGTCAAAATTCCAGTTATCTAGCAAATTGTCGATTATCGGATGATTTTTTCTGACGAAATGTTTTAGTACGATTCAATTGCTTCTCTGAATTTTGATTATTCATGTTTTTGAAGTATCCATAACCACCTCCACCTAATCTTTTTCGTGGTCGTGAATTCTTGCTTATTCCCACTTCTAAAATGAAAGTAGTAAGGAAAAATTGGGAAGTGATTTTATAAGATGTATAATGAATAACATGAAGTATGGAGAATACTGTACAAAGTGAAAATATGAGGATAATTATGCAATACAAATGATTTTAATATAAACTTTTGTGCTATTGAATCTTTCAATTGAAAATAACAACTCTCGTGAAATTTAAAAAGTCTAGTAAAAATTTGCTGTGCTGTATTTCATAGTTTTACCACTGTGATATAAAGCATATTTACGATCATGATACTTTTGTATAACATTAGTTTGATAAAATCTATAAACTGACGAAGGCTTATTATAAAGTGAAGGCAACATAATTGAAGAGACAACAATTTTTTGTTTGCTGTGTTGATATACATAGAACCATTATAGTCTTTTCTGAAATTCTAGACTTTCTTGATCTTTTTTAAACGTGATATTGTTCCGTTTAATCAAATTTATAATATAACTAACATTATATAGTAACATACTAAATATATTCTATGTAAATTGTAATGAAATAGTTTAAGCAAACATTATTTCTATAAAAAGCATACAAAATTTATATACTATTGTTTAGTTTGAAAAAATTGAATTCTGCCTAAAACCTTCACAATATTCTAATAATTTCCAAGAACATAGTTGATAACTCTTTAGGTAGCTTACCCTTTATGATACAAATAACATAATAAAAATAATACCTTGTTAATAATACTGAAAGAAATAAATAAAAGGCTAAAAATACTGAAGAACAATGCAGTATCTTAATATATACAATTTTAAAAAGGATACTCAAATCAATGGCTGGTGGTACAATAAATCCAAAAGATTTTGCCACTTTCGCTAAGTCCAAAGTTTCAATATCAAAGATTTGTTTTAAATGGTGAGAATCATATGCTCTTACGTATGCCTTAAATGCCTCTTTTGCTGACATATTTAAGAAGTAATTTTTTGAAATCAATTTTTCAAGCTGAAAGCAAACAAGTAATAATTTAATATTTTTCTCCTGGAATAATTATATTGGTAAAAGGTTTCATTTCGTTATTAACCCTTCTTACACAGTACACAGATGATTTTAACCCATGTCTACACTTTAATTTTGCACCATGTTTTTGTTATACAAGTTTACAAATTAATTTTAAACCAACAGCTTAGCTAACATGTACTACAGTGTAGTACCTAGTTACTGGGAAATGAATTTTCTTATAATTCAGCTTTCACTTCTGCCCAAGTCAATTTCAAAAATAACTATATAATAGTTGATGGAATGGTGACTGAGAGTTAACATCACCTTTAACAATTCTCATCTTTTTTTACTTTCTCAAATTGTCAAATATGCTATAAGAATATTTCTTATTTATTTCATAACAGAATAACTCCATATTTTGTCGTACTACTTCTCTCGTTTCATTAAAACATGATAGCTATGTATTGGATTCACCCCAATGATCTTCATAACTAGATACAATATCACATGTTTTTGTGCAAATCATACGTATCATTAGCTTTGCAAATTGCTGACAAGGTCTCTCATTGTGTCCAATACGATGTAACATTCTATCCAAAGGTAAACAATAGCTATGCATGAATCTTTAGGAAACTTCAATTATCTTTCAACGCAAATATCTCGAAATTAAATGATCGAAATAGCGTGGTTATGAAGGTGGTCGAATTTTACTTTTTATGCTCTGTAAGGATATCGGAAAAAGTATAAGATTTCGTTTAGAAAAATACCGATGACCTTGAAATCTCGTAAAACAAAAAAAAATGACTAATGTAAGAAAAATTCTCTCTACCGTCACATGAGCCTCTTTTATAAACAGAAACTAACAAATAGACTGGAAGTAATGTTGAAAAAGCAGAAGTTATGCGACACAACTGCAAATAGTTTGGAACCATTCTCATGAAATTATAGATGAACAGAAAAAGAACTAATTACAGAAATGAAAAAAAAAAACATAAATATAGAAATTAGCAACATGAAAGCACCAGGATTTGATTGAATCACAAGTAAAATTCTGAAAAAAAAAACATTACGTAGAAAATTACGTAATGCAGTGGTATACTTAATTTACTTTCTAATACAATAGAAGATAGCCCTAATTATAATAATTCCAAAACCTGAAGAAAACCCTAAGTAGGTTACTTCATAGAGACCAATAAATTTACTTCTATAAATGGCAAAAGTACTTGAAAACATCCTGGTTAAGACAAACCGGACATAACATCTATTCGTATCGGACACCCTATCCATTCATATCTGTCCAGACTAATTTACCCAATTCTTCCAACACGAATCTTTGTCCATTCTATGTACAATTTTTTGCAACTTTCATAATCAAACAGGGATTTGCTTGCAATTTCAGTTTTAAACAAAAAAATCGAATCTTACCTGTAATTGAATGTCAGCAATCTTATTCCATGAAAAATCAAATTCGTTTACAGGTACTCTAGCTTGTTTAAGATAACGAAGGAAACCAAGTTCTTCTGGTCTCAATATCAATAAGGCATGACCACTGCTGCCTTCTCCGCGAGCGGTTCTACCAACTCGATGAATATATTCCTAAAGTAGTGTTTAAGTTCTTTCTTATTATTACAATAATATTAGATTTTTCTTTCGGTGTAAAAATTGTATTACGAACGTATTATTTAGGACTCAGAAATACTACAAGTATTAATTAAAACAACTATACACTTGAAGAAGTTTTGTTACGTAACACAAAGAATATAGTGTGCTAATAAATAAAACTGACTTCTACAGAGTACCCTACACTTGTTTATTATTTTTATTTCTAATAGTGAAGCTATATTAAGAAATTGTGCTTTAAGAAACAAACAATTTAATCATATCATTGGTGTTTAATATGCTGTGATCAACCAAGACAAAGTATTTCACTTGAGGTTTTCCTTGAAGATCTACACTTTAGCAACCTCAGTGATGCATACAATTAAAGAAACACTGTCAAAAGTTTGTGAACACATTTTTTATAAATATTCTATATAGTCAGAGTCAAAGTGAGGAGCACGTATGATTACAATATTTTAAATAGCAACTTAAAATTCTTCTTTTATTACGTAACAGATTATAAGTATATGCTACTATTTAATTAACCACACTTCACAATTTACTATTTCAAATTTTTCATATCTAGAAGTGTATATGTATTTTTAACTATAAGTATTACAATACTGTGTCTTTGGTGTGCTAATGTAATATTGTTTCTGATTAAAATTATTATGTTGTGTTATAAAAGAATCATATGTATTTGGAAAAATAATTTAATATATAGACATGTGTTTGATAAGTTACCTTAGGATCATCTGGTGGATCATATTGTACAATCCAGTCAACAGCTGGTATATCAAGACCACGTGCCGCTACATCAGTACAGAGCAGTATACCAGAAGTGGCGTTACAAAATTGAAAGAAAGTTGTTGTTCTTTTGGTCTGTTTTTGTTTTCCCTGTTGCATAATTAAAAATCTTAATACAAGATTACATATTCTAATATAAAGATCACACATAATATTTCATATGTCACATACACTCACATGTATACTTAATACTGGCAAATCAATGTAGTTTAAAAGTTCATGATGATATTTGACAGACATACAAGAGCTGAAGAAAACCATGACTTTTTTCTTTCTATTCTTCTTCAAAAACGTAAATAAAAGTAGCAATCTTTTTTCACTAGGACAAACTACATAACCCTGTTCTAAACCTTCTACTGTTGCTTTCTCTTTATCATCATCAACACCAACATACACTGGTTCTTTCCTCAAAGCTAAAGTTGTCAACATTTCTGTTTTCTTAGTTTGTGTTGCACTAAACAACATGGTTTGTCTTTTTTCTGCAAATATGATAATTGTATAATCCATATCATTATTAAATTCCATCCGTTATACTGTTACATTACATTGAATTTTGTGTCTTGCAATTATCACATAACACATATGTATAATAATAGCTTGCTAAACCAATTTGGAACCACTAGCAAGCATTAACAAACACTGCCCAAAACGAATCCGGTTTTTATTTAATAATAGTCATCGCTGACCACTACAGCCAATAATTATTAAAAATACTTCACTCTAGCGCTATACCGAGGTGCAGCACAGAAAGTGATAATCCTGAAATACCTATTGCTGATCTACCAGTACCAGGAATTGCGAAATAAGTTAACTGTGAGTGTGACATATACTTCACAAAGAAAAAATCAGTTTCTAAATGGTACCACAGATGGCTGGGTCGAGATTCTAGACAGAAGACCCTATTCACTGAGGTTTATAAGCTCCAAGGGCATTGGGTACATTATTCCTCTACTCTACTCAACTAGTAATGCGATTGGATTCTGATAACAACAAGCAGACAGGGTACTTGCACCAGCCATATGAGTTACAATTAACAAACTTGTGCATCATTCAGCAAAGGCGGTTGAGTTTTAGAAAGGTCCATCAATTAATACAGATACATAGAGGCTGGCTCAATTTTGTAGTTCTGTATACTTTCTACAAAGAATCCTTGAAAATTATTCATTGGAGACTATAAAATGACTGCCTCACCTAGTTAATACTTTTTGACAATTTTTGTGAAAGTCCATTCTCCGTGTTCACTTGCATAACTTCTTGCATTTCTGCATCATAGTCCCAGACAGGCTTTACAAAACTACAGTAACATAACGTGCACTTCATACTTGAAAGTTGTACTTACTTGGTAAAATATTAATAATTTGCTTCAGCTCTTCTTCAAATCCAATATCTAGAATACGATCAGCTTCGTCAATAATGAGACATTGAAGATTTTTATATAAAAAGTCTGGTGTGTTTTGCAGATGGTCCAACAATCTACCAGGTGTAGCTACAATAATATTAATTCCTTTTGCAAGTTTCTGAGCTTCCGTTTGCCTATTGGCACCACCCATTAATAAACCATATGTATGATAATGATATTTCATCAGTTCCTTTAAAACTCCAAATGTTTGCATAGACAATTCTCGGGTCGGAGATATAATAATACATCCTGTACCTATAAGTTATAAGATAATCACACAAACTGAAAATACTTCATTTAATTCACTTACATACCATTGCGGGGCATAAATTTCAGTTTATAAGTTAGTTCAATAGCTGGTATTAAAAATGCTAAAGTTTTTCCAGATCCAGTTTTCGCAGATCCCACCAAATCTCTGCCTTCTAATAATGGAGGAATAGCTTTTGCTTGTATTTCTGTCATACTTGTAAAACCCATATCTTGGATCGCTTTTAAAGTATTTTCACATACTGTTTTTTCTAACACTTTGAAACTTGTATCATTTAATACTTCTAATCCTACTGTAGTTCCAGGTACTGAGAATGATTAATAAAATCATTTAAACAAATGTATAATATTATTTAACAAAGAACTAGTATTACGATACTTACAATTCATATCTTCTTTATCCGTGTCATGTTCTAATACAGAGTTTTCATTTGTGTCATCAACAGTATCGTCATCAGTACTTGATAGTTTATCATCTTTAATTTTCTTTCTTTTCTCTAAAATATAATATGAGTATACAATTGTAACCGATTTATGAAGAACAAAATAAAGGAATAAGTAGAAATTCACATGTAAAAGAACAAAGGCTGACGACTCAAAAAATCACCAAAAATGTGAAAAAGGCTAACACAATGACATCGGAGAGCAAAAAGAAATACAGTGGAGTTTGGTTATTGCGCCACTGCTTATAACAGCAGACCGCATATTGCATCCGACTTGCTCTCTAAGTTCGGTTCCCATACACATTACTTTATATATATTTTCATTCTGTTTATAACATTCGCTTACAGCGACATAATTTCTCTATCCCTTGAATATCGCTATAAACAGACTCCACTGTATTTACTTGGTTACCTAGAAAACTTGAGTGTGTGAGGACAAGTCAAATTAGTACTAACATGTATAAAAATTCTCACTACTACAATGCTGCTTAATTGTTCATGTAGCTAACACATGTCAATTGATTCTGGTGAAGTCAAGAATTTTTGTAAAACTATAATTCTGTTATACATAGATGTCAAGCACGCATTAACATACAAAAACACACAGCACATCTTTTATAAACCCTAAAGTGAAAATCTGACAGAATAAACATGTGTATTTAAACTTAGCACATCATTTGGAATTGAGTAAGTTGTTTGGCCTTATAACATAAGAAACCACTTTTGATCACAATAGAATAATGTACCTTTGCATACATTATTATTTTACATACATTTTAATATCCCTATAGTTATCTTAAATGGCCAATTGATTTGATATTAACTTTAATCTATAATGATATTTTCCTTATAAGAGCTCCTAATGAAACAACCATAGTTGCTATAAATATTGAAACTACTATTTGGTACCAAATAACATTATATTTGTTTCTTTATGACATAAAAAAATATTATATTTTACTTCTCGTGTTATATAGACTATAATGAATGAATGTGTTATTGTAATTGTATTTTAAGAAATAAAATTTAATAACAAAAGAATAATGAACGATACTATATGTCTGGTCTTTATGAATAACAACATTAACATAAACTTTTTATTCCAAATAAAATACAAAGAATCAACTTTGTTAAACTTTTGCAGTTTGTCAATAAAATTTTATTCATTATGTATTTACTACCAATTATTTATAATAAACATCTATAAACGTAAATAGATGAATTATTGCTTTGACTTACTTTTCATAGGGATATTGTCTGTGGAATGTCGTTTTAATCCATTTGCAAATTCTACATGTTCGTCAGTAATATTTTGTTTTAAATCCTGAAGTGCAGTTACATCTTCTATGAATGCAAAATGAGATATTGATTAATATTGTATACAGAAAAATTAAATATAATATCAATTACGAATTAATATTTACCATGTTCCACTTGTTTTTCTCGACTTTTCAGTATTTGAAGTTTCTTTTTTTCTGTTTTTCTAATTTTACGCATTAGGACTTTATCAGGCACTGACATTTTTATACAAGACTAAACAGAATTATTTACAGAAATTAAATTGAAAGCTTTGACAAAATTACGTTCGACCCATGTGGTATAAGAACTTAACTAACCTCAACCAGGGTCTAAACGACGTAGGGCTGGCAACCAGTGATATTATTCCACAGTTTCTGCCACACAAGCATACTTCACTTCTATCCGTGTGAGCTGGCTGTTCGGGAAGAATCTACGTTACCGATGCAACTCCCAACAACCTGAGCGCGTGCGCAGAAATCAGGAGACCCTATGCGAATTTCGCTACGACGGTTTTACTCAGTTTTACTTTATATTTGTAATTATTCTGTAACTTCGCTTTGCAACCCCTTTGTAAAATAAAAGATTGAAAAATATCGATTTGGGAAGCATTTAATAAAAAGGGGGTTGCATTTTTCCCTCTTCCATATTTAAATTTTATATTATGTATATATTGTGTTATATATGTATACACAAATTATTCTTACAATTAGATGTTACCGTTATTGTAAGTATTGCAGTATATAAATATAAAAATATTAGTAGAAGATTCCATCAGATGAAAATATTGCTTTTTAAATATACATAGCTATAGACATTAGTATATGTATAGTGCTGAAAATAGTAGAAATTATATCGTGTTTGGAGTTATTTTCATCAGGATAATGTTCTCAATTGATTTGTAACAACACTCGCATAACAACGCATTGAACTGAGTAAAAATTTGAATTTTTATTCATGCATGATTGATTCTGTGTATTGTTTACTTTATAGCCCTAGGCCGGGCGGTCGCCGACGGCACGGAGATTGCGGAGAGAGGTGGGTGCGGTGGAAAGTGCTACGCTACTCGTACATACTGTATGTACCTCATAGTACAGACCCATAGTACCCCATAGTACAGAGTTGTTGATTGTTTCGTAAATAAATTTATACAGACCACGGAGCTTCCCCCTTAAGAATGGAGAAAGAGGCGAAAAACTATAGAGGGGTAACATAGATGAGCACGGCGTATGAAATATACGCGGCTGCTTTAAATGAAAGACTGATAGAACAGGCAGAGAAGAGGAAGTGTTTTAAGGAGATTCAAATGGGATTCAGGAGAGGAAGACGAACAGTAGACTGTAAGTAAGTACAGTAAAACCTGTTTTTATGCGGTAGATAGGGACCGCATAAAAGAAACCGCACAAAAAAATATTCGGAAATTTCATAAATACTACATATAATAAACAACTTTGTACGACATACTACAGAAATTTTTTTTTATGCGGCGGAGAGGGACCGCATAAAAAAAGTCGCACTTAGAAAATACGTCAATTATTTACGAAATACATGAGAAAGTGCTTCCAAACAAAATAAATAATTAAATTACACATTATAAAAGCATTTAATTTTTCATTGTATACATGGAGAAGTTTTCAAAATGCACATTACATAATTCACTGTTAGTCGTCGTAATCCTTAACGCGCATCTTCTTGTGATGAATTGGTTCACCATCTGCTAGTCTATTTAATATTAGATTTTTTGTTTCTAATGGAATTGTCTTTCTTTTCTCTTTTTTTTGGCTACAATTATTCATTTTAAGGGAGTACATATGTTTAAAAATAAAATGAAAATCATAAAAACTATATACAAATAGGAACAAAAGTAATTAATTTATTTACCTTTAATCTCACTATAAAATGAATCCTTAATCACGTGAGTCGTGGATAAAACTCGGAATACGAAGCGTATGCTGCTAGCGCGTCGAGCGAAAATAATTGAATGTACATTGTCGGGAAACTGTTTAAACCAAATGAACAGAGCGTCTTGAAGTGTATATTTATATGTACACTGATAGAAAACATTACAGTAATGCCAACGCCGTTGAAATTCATATACCGCATAAAAAAAAATCGCACAAAAATAAAATCGCACAAAACAAATCGCATAAAAATAAAATCGCATAAAAAAGGACCGCACAAAAACAGGTTTTACTGTATATACATATTGAAGAATGTGGTGGAGAGAAGACCGAAGGAAAAGAGAGGGGGACTGTTTGCAGCCTTCATTGATTTGAAGGCAGCATTTGACGGACTGATTAGGGACGTCTTATGGAGATCTATGAGGGAGAGAGGGGTTGAGGGAAAATTAGTAAGGAGGATGAAGAGGATACACAAAGAAACAAGTTCTAGAGGTAGAGTGGGAGGAAAGAGTCAAGATGGAGGCTGAAAAAAGGAATTTACTTTGTACAAGAGAAGGTCAGGACGGTGGACTACTGGTGGATAAGAGAAGAATATGGTCGTTTTCATATGCAGACGATATTGTCCTGCTTGCGGAAAGGGAAGATGATATGGGATAGATGCTGGGATTTTAATTATTTTAGTAGAAAAAGCTTGTGGTGAATGTCGAAAAAAAAACAAAGATGATGGTGTTCAGTATATGGTTACAGAGAGGGAAGAGAAGAGAAGGGAATGGAGGTGGAGCAGCTAGCGATTAGAGTAAGTGAAGGACTTTAGCTATCTTGGATACAGGATAGTGAGAAATAATGGAGAAGAGGAGCATATAAGGGAAAAAGTGAGGAAAGCGAGATTGACCATGGAAATGATCTAAGCATAGGGGAAAGGAAGTTTAGAGGTGACTTGAGATGGAGATTGAAGCTATTTGATGTAGTAGTGAGCTGCATAGTAAGTTACAGAGTGAAACTGTGGGGGTGGAAGGAGAGAGAGAAGGTTGAGAGGATGCAGGAAGTGTAATTAGGATGGCTGCTAGGGGTGGACAGAAACACACTGGGCCATATAATCAGAGAAGAGGTAAAAAGAGATAAGTTGAGGGTGTGGTTATGGAAAAGGGCGGAAAAGTTTGATGAAAAAATAAGGAAAGGAGAGGTTACTCCTTTAGTTAAGGAATGCTGGATTGAAAGAAAAAAATCAGAAGAAGTTGGAAATTGGACTAGAAGGGAAAAGAAAAGGGAAGATTGCTATAGAAGGTGTGGTTACTCGGAGAGGGAGGTAGAGAGAATTAGAAATGAAAATAAAGAAGCCTGGAGAATCTTGGTAGCAAGGGATAGAGTGGTTCAAGAGCAGGAAAGAATGAAAAGTGTGTGGAATTCAAAGTATGCTCTAAGATACAAAAGAGGTAAGAGTGGTTAGCTGGCCGAGATATTTCAAGAAGAGTGAGAAAAGGGAAAAAGGAATAAAAGAGATGGCAAGACTGAGATGTGGCAATGAGGAGAAGGCCAACAGATACTGGGAGGATGAAGATAAAAGGTGCGAATTATGCTGTAAAGAGAAGAAGACGCTAGAGCATCCGGCAAGGGAGTGTGTGGGGATAGTTAAATGGTCAGGAGGATTGGAGGAGCTATGGAGATAAAGGGATGGGCCTAGAGTGGGCGAAACAACTAAGACAAAGAAGGAGGGAGAAAAGGAAGGAAAATGTGGGGGAGAGCTAGGAAATTGGAACCACACCAAAGAGAACAAGGGGCAATAAGATTAGGATACTGATATAGTTTTAGTTTTAGTTTTGAAATATTTAGATTCTAATTTGCTTTAATTCTGATTCGAGTTTATGTTACGTTTATAAATAAGTTTATTTGTTATAGTAGTGTAGTTTTTGTAACTCTGAAATGGTAAAGTTTTTGTTTGTTTGTATTTATATTTTTGTATAGTATTTTTCTTGATTATTGTGTATGTATCTGCTGGCACTCTATATCGGGCATTGTGTCATCGGAAGTCGCCGTAAAGCCGAAATGCAAGGGAAAATAAAGTATTATTATTATTATTATTATTATTATTATTACTTTTATTACTATATCTTGTTGGCAGTCGGTGAACCCGTTCATTGTCTTCCGCGAATAGTTCAGCACGGAAACCGAAGCAACCTCGTATAACTGTGTACTTTGACCATCTCATCATGGGAAACATACTGTACTATGAAAACATTTTTATACCTGAAGGGAAAGAATCTTGATTAGTTTATTACGTAGGAATTTATATTCTTAAATGAAAATACTGTAAACAAAAACATAACAATACCACTCATTATCCATAATTTTAAGAACAGTAGTAAATTTTATATTTTTATTAATACAGAATTTATGTGTTTATTTCATAATATCATTATATTTAACATGTTGAATGTTTGATTTATTTTTGTAGTTGTATTTGGTTTGAAATTTTCATTTTATTAGACTTTTTACGATTTGTAATACAAGTCTAATTCCGATATATACAATCCCTATATTTAGTTACTGGAAAATTGACAGACCATGTTTATTTCTGTTACAAAAACTACTATGAGTTATGTTAATGCTTACCATATAAAAAAGATATGAATTATAAAATAACTAACTTTTAACTAATTGCATAATTGGAGAACGTCGATTTTCTAAAAAAGTAAAAGAAATTTATCACAAAGTTTAAATTCTAATAAAGAAATTTAAATGTATACTTTTATTGTTGTTACAGCTTCAACATCACTACTAGTAAAAGTCCATTTCTTAAAACTTTTATATATTCGACTCTCTTCCTTTTATGAAAGTATCAAAAATATCCTTTCTGGTATTCATTCCCCAACAGACAACAAAAATGAAACATTTGATTCATAATTAAATGATTAAAAATATAATTAACTCATTTAAAATATACGTTGCCCAATTATTATACAGGCCCTTCGACTAACATTCATTCTACCCCCTTTTCCAAAAAAGGCGAAATAACCAATAACAATACAGATCATCTTGCTTAACTCTAATTCGACTTCAAGATGTAGAACTAAGTAAAATTTATAAATATGGTACAATTGATAATATGCTATAGAGCACTAATAGATTAATTACAGATACGTATAAGTAATAGCATTGTGTCGTTGAATCTTATGGCGATTTTTAAGTCCCCTGCTTACAAGTAATATAATCAAGGATTTAATTAAATGTCTGTTCTCATATTCAAATTGAGTATGCGTCATTCAGTCGAACAACCACACGCACCAACCACCACAGTGGACTAGCAGCCATCTTGACTAGCTTTTTTCAAATTTTTGCTGTTTCCTCCCATTTTATTCCCATCGAGATGAGAGTCTTCTGGGTCAGCAACAAATTGCATTGTGCTCTTCCGTATTCAGTGGATAGAAATCAATCCCCAGGATGCTCAGGGCAACTACGATTCACTTGAAACCATTTATCAATGCAGCTGAAATACACCAATTATATTCTGTTGCTTTCAACTTGTATATAGAATCATGTCACTAATCCTAAAACAACAATTATTGAGACACCATGACCTTGCAACATGCTAATGTTCTCTGTATATTTGCCAATAAATATTAGAATGTACCGTCTTTGTAACTGCCCGTAATTGAAATAACTTTTTATAGAACCCTAAGAGGGAAATGATGTGTGTATACGTTCGTTAGTTGCACAGTCATACACCTCAATGTAAATGCTACTGGTGTCTTTTTAAACTTAATATAAAAGCCTTAATACGAGAGGAAAATAGAGTTTGTATAGTACATTTAAGATTTATTTATAATACCTGAAATTTAAAAGAAACTTACTTTTTATGATATATACAAAGGCAGGGTAAACGGGCTATAACATCTCCAGGTTGTAAGTCTTCAAGACAGATAACACATTCGCCTTTCTCATCAGATAATACATCTTCTGCAATGCAAGATAAAAAGTGATACATCAGTTTAGTCTTACATTAGCTTATATACAGGGTGTCTCAACTAACTTGAGCACCTGAAATACTTAACGGCAAGTTTAGTAATTTTAGAGGCATGGAACTTAAATGGCATCACAAGGAACAACTTACAAGGTACATGCTTTTTTTGTGGGTGGAGGCATTTCAGAGATTTCAAGGTCACCTTGATTTTTTTTAACGGAATGACCTATTTTTTGTACCATAGATCAATACAGTATCAATTTCAGAGTAAAAACGTGTTCTTCATACGTCCTAAACCTAATAGTTAACGAGATATTCATAAAATAATTACTGTAGTGAAGTTCAGAGGCATCAGTTCGAGCACCTATAGCTTTCAGATAGTAAGTACGTATTAAAAATAATTCGATCTGTTCTTAATTTTACTACAGAACATCTTAAAAATGAGAAACACAAATGAACCCATGTTTAATCTTGTTTTCATCAAAATAATCTGGTTAGTAACTTAGGAAGGAATATTTTCCTAAATCTTTGTCACAAAATATAGAAGTTTTAAATTTCATTTGTGAATGTTTCACCTTATTGTTCTCAATATAAATATAAATATTTAAATAAAGAAATTCAAATTATTGCGTACAACCTAATCTCTGGACTTCACACTAAATTTTAAACAAAAGACAATCTGTATGCAATATGTAATCTGGTACTGTAGTTTCTATTTTCTTGCAGCAGGAAATTTATAGTTAAAAGTACCTGCACTATGTAGTAGAATAAAGTAATTTATCAATATACACTTAGATCATAAATAACAACAGTTACAGAATTTTATTAGTCCATTTTGCCAAAATAATGCATCAGACTCATAACACCTAACATAAATCAAGATGTACAGGGTTAGTACAATGATCTTTATAAATACATACTGGAAGTTAGGTTTTTCATTCACAAACAGTTTAAGTTAAAAGTTTTATTAGTAGTTTATATAATGATGCAAAGATACATTTTCTGTAAGAACATAATCTTTTGCAGGTAATGACATATTTCAGATTTAAAACTAATTGTATTTGAGATAATATATGTATTGTGTTATGTCTTCGTATTGTAGCAATGCAATACAAAGACAATACAGCAAATGTTGTGAAATTGTCATTATTTAAAACACTTCCTAGATGTGAATGTACTCTAGGATTGTCAGCTGTTAAAGAGACCATGTAAAATTACTTAAATACTTTTAAATATGCTGTTTGTTCAATTTCTGGCCATTAGTTATGTTACTGTGAAATGTTTAAGTATTTTAGCTTATGTCTTAATATTATTATTGATCAAATAAAAGCACCATCTATTAAGTGTTACACAATACACTGCAATCGACTGTTGCTGCAAATATGTACATATCATATATTGAAACTAATACACAGCATTTATTTCATAAAAACAAATATTTATCTTATTTAGTTTTTTTACATTCATTAATCTTATTTCAAAGATAAATATGTTATAATATCAACTGAAAATACATTTATATTTATTAAAAGTTTGCAACAAACAATGAACTACATTTTAACAACTGAAAATGATTTTAAAATTCAACATTTCAATGACCACATTAAACATATATATTTCTATAGTCACAAAGAACAAATTTCACTGTTGTATAAAATGAATATTTCTTTCTCATATATTGATATTGATTCTTGCATACAATTATTTTATTCAATTTTCATATGTAACTACTACATTATAGGAAAAGATTTAATGAAACTATCAATATAAAGTACAAACTTACCATTGTAACTAAGACGTGGTTTCGTCAGGCACATGACCAAGTGACATTCTATGTCATCTGGCAGAATAAATTTGGAACAAACAGGACACTTTAGACCTTCAAACCAAAGCAATTTATTTATGAGTATAATCTGTTGACACAGTAAAAAGTAAGGAATCATTAAGTTAGTAAGAACAATACCATACAAAATTCTTCTCATTTGAGTTGCTGGAACAACCTCAGTCTCAGACTCATTTAAACACGAACTTATTATAATTCCCATAATAAAAGCGGCATATTTCAAACCCTTCCATCCCAAATAGTACTTTTTGAAATATTAAAACATCATTATTAAAACCTATGCCCTTTTTATGGTCGCGATTTAAAATTTACGCAACAACGTTTGATCACGATTGATTTACATGTGGTTACCGGGACAACTAGCTAGACAACATACGCCAAACAGATGTCCACCGTTTAGCTCGCAATTAATTTAAGCTACTACAATGAAACGTGATCATAACATAACCTAGCTTTACTTTATTTTGAATTCAATTAGAGACGCAATTCAAGAAACACATTTATATTTAATAAAATAATATAGCCACTGGCTGCGTTCAGCGGATTCAACCGTTACGAATTCATCAGTGATCAGTCCTATTTTCCTGAATGACATTTGGGGTAGATAGTGTGATAGTTGATACATTTGTAGCAGTTTGTGGTGCTAAATTTAAATAGTTATTACACCATGCGTGAACAATATTGTCTTCTAATAAAATATAAAAAAAGGAATGCAGCTTTGCTAATTGCTTTGGACAATGAGATGGATGTGATGTGATTAAAATATTAATGGACGATATAGGGCATAGGGCAATCTAAAAATAATGTAACAACAACAAAGCGCAGAATTAACTATGCTGAAAATATAATTCCGTTATACACTAATAATTTATTTAAAGAACATTTTCGGATGTCACACATAAGTTTTGAAGTATACATTTGTTAATTCAATGATAGCTTTAAAGTGTATACCATAAATAAAACATATAACTTATACATATGTATTATTGGATATTATATTATAAAAAAAGATTAAATAAAGGACAGGAATTTGTGAATCATAGATACTAAATAAACAAATATGGAAAATATGGAATCCTATTTTGTATGTAAAATGCCGTCGTGGCTGCATTGTGCTAAGCGTTATGTTGTTTACGTTTGTCGGTCACTGGGTTCCGCCATATTGAATCACAACACGTTGAGCAAAGGTAGCGTAATTTATTTCCGCCACGAATATGACGACCGCTCACTAAATATGTTGAGAAGTTAGCAAGTGAGCAATACTGTTCAGCGTAAAATCTAGTGAAATCATTCAACAGTTGCGCAACGGTTGAGTCCGCTGAACGCAACCAATATGTCGTATAAATGTGATTAATTTTAAAACGCGTAAGAATTATAGAAATAACAACGTAATATGTTATGAAAAATTAGTGAATATAAGCATTTAATAAACTACTTTTTTGTATTCTGCAGCGAAAATATTGAAACTTATGTTTCACTTTATTGTGCATACGTAACACACACACACACACAAAATACACACGCACACGCGCGCGCGCATATTCATGTACGTATGAACAATGTTACGTAATCAATAATAAAATTTATATCATATTAAAAATTAATGTATGTACGAATACATCTTTGTACGCGCTTACATGTGTCACGTGCGTATATAGGTGTGTGCGCGCGTATACATCGTATGTCTTCCATTGTGTGTTCTGTATAAATATATATATTTATATATGGATACATGTACCATACATTAGACATTTCTGAACATAACACAGTGGAATGTTTTTCAACTACTAATTAACTTATCATATGTATACATATAAACTGATAGGTGCACACTTTGTAATATATTGGCTGTGATTTAATAAACTTACCGTTAAGAGACCAAATATGAGAAGGCAAGCTATGGGCAGCATAAACCCGTCCACTTTCTTCATCTGCATCATCTGAATCAAGTTGGGGTAGACCAAGTGCTTGACCAACTCCGACTCCAACAGAGGCAGCGAGACTGCTTTGTTCTCCAGAAGAAAGATCTGGCACTGAACTCAAAGAACGAGCACGTTGCCTACTGTCTCCAGACACTCGAGAAGTTTGAGATTGATTCCCTTGTTGATGTTGATGTTGCAACATGCTAACACCTCCAGGTAGAGAGCGAAGCATAGAAAAACTCTGCATGGTAGTTTCATTTGCTCCAGTAGAGGATTGCCCATTGCCTCCAGCAGATTGTGCTACAGTGCTTGCTTTAGCTCCCATCCCAATTGTAAGTAGTGGTAATATTCCGTTTCAATTTAAAGTCTTCGTGTAATGGGAAAATTCTGTCTTGTAATCACAAAAAAAATTAGTATTCCAGATATTGGATTTGGCAGTAATACACGCACTGACACAATTCTTGCAGATAGTCCTAACTTTTCTAGTTTTCACAGTCGGGAGGGTAGTCTAAATTGTAAATCTTAACGTCAGCGATGTTATAACACTCTAGGATTTAACGTAGGCCGAAATTTTGCAGACATGCACCACAACGAGCAAGTCATATCGTCCGAAAGCATACCAGCGGCTTGTCACGCAAAATACCCCCCGACATCTTGTGAGAAATTTCCTAGAAGTCAGTAATCAGCTGCTAGATACCATGATGAATTTACGCTGTGCGGACTTGATTTATTTGATTCGTTCTGTACTGACACGAAACACCAACAACATTTAGTTCACTACGGACCGCTGATTGGTGGAATGTATAGCACTACAAAATTCCAATTGGCAGAACATATGTTATTATCATAGTCTACCAATCAAAAGTCTGTTCAAGCTGGTGCTTTCTAAACACTTATCTATAGTCCATCCGACGGATCGAGTCAGTAACTATAATAATAAAGACAAAGATAAGTAATGACCATTTGAGTGGCCAGTGATGGCCAGGGACAAGGTTAATTGCCAACCAATAGCTGGGATTAGCACGCGCTATTTTGGTTATTTTTACTGACTCGTAAGTTGAATAGTACACCCAAGAGCAAACTCGGCTTCCACTAGGAGAAAAAGAGGGATAGAAAAAAAGTCTTCTACCACTTGGGAACTTTATTGTAGATAGTGAAATAAATGTTAAATCGAATGTTAATTTGGCATAAATTTCAGTAACTCCCAAAACTAAATGGTAGGAGGCCTTTCGCCAACCTCATATTTTCCCCTAGAAGAAGTCTAGTTTGCTCGTGAGGGTACACTCAGAAGTAAACTCGGCTTTCACTAGGGGAAAAAGTAACACCCCACATAACACTGGATGCCTAATAGGTGTCTTTCAGATACCCCATAAATGATACATTTATATGTAATCCTGTCTGAAAAGATATCTATTCGGCCGCCAAAAAGATATCGAAGGTTACTGTAAAGACTACCTCTAAAATACAGTTATCTGAATGATATCTTTCTGGTAACTTTTTTCAGATGTCTTACGGTATCTGCAGATGACTATGGTTTAGTGGGACGGTAGAAGGGACCTTCTACCATGCTCCTACCATTTGGTATTGGAAATTACTGAAATTTATGCCAAATTAACATCCGATGTAACATCTATTTCAGTACTTGAAATCAATTTATCAAGTGGTAGGAGGCCCTTCCCTTACGCCAATTTTTCACCTACGGAAAAAGTGATGTAAGGGAAAGACCTCCTACCACTTGGGCTCGGAGTTATTGAAACTTATGCGAAACTAACATTTGGTTTAACATTTATTTCAGTATTTAAAATAAATTTACCAAGTAGTAGGAGGTCCTTCTTTTATGTCACTTTTTCCCCTAGTGGAAGTCAAGTTACTAGAGATGGCGTGAACTGCTACTTGTGAATCACGAGGACGGCCACAGCCGACTCTAGTACTAGCCGTGCTGAAGGTAAAAATGACAACAACGCGGGAGTCCGGCTTCAATACCTTTTTTTTTTTTTTTTCCGTGAGGAAATGCGTTACGCACACCCCCGCGCCCCCCGACGGGGGGAGGGGCGGGGGTAGTGTGGGACTCACCCCTCGGGCTGGGTGCCCGGGAGGGATACCCACTAAAACCTCACGGTGGCCGGGCTCGGCGCTGTGCGGGGAGGCACCAGGATCTCTTGCGAACACGACCGGTACCTCCCCAGCGCCCGCTCCGCCAGTGGACGGCGGAGCGCCCTCTCTGTGGTGGGGGAAGCAGAGCTCCCCCCC
>NW_015373927.1:250291-437368 GCF_001272555.1 Dufourea novaeangliae
GCCAGCGCGTCTCACCCTCCTCCTCTCGATCCGAGCAGGGTCGGTCATCTCCCGACTCCGCTCGTCGTCCTCCTTCCGCGAGACCACGGTCTCGCAGAAGGAGGACACCGCCCCCCACGACCCCTCGCTCTCCACCATGGCAGCAACCACGGCAGGGAGCGAGAGGTGCCGGCTTCAATACCTAACTCAACCTATCACATCAGCCTCCCAGATCTCCCACTACCACCAACCATCCAGTCTCCCTCTACCGACCTTTCGGTTTCCCGCTAATCCTTCAAATGTTTAGATTATAATAATCCCCCAAATGTGAGAACCAGTGCAATAATCCAGGTAAGTTTTATTTATTTATATTTATATTAACTCAGCATATCCTTTGTTTGTGTGTAGCACATTTATTTCATAGAATCTATCACCTTTTGGGAAATAGTTTTACATATATTTTTACAAAAATTTATTTTTGTATGCTCGTATGTAATGATAATTCTGACTTTTTGGTTCTAAATATACAGATTGTGATGAATGACAACATGAAATTACAAGTTTTTCAAGAAAGCAATGAAGTTTCATTCAATGATTTAAAGTGGGTACTGTCTATTGATAAGAAATTATCTAGGTGGTCTCCGCTTGAAAATTTATTAAGTAGACATAAAGTATTACAGTCCACATTTTACCACTGATATGTCTTATTGAAAAATATCTTGAAAAATCTCTAGAACTTAATAAGGCATATACTATTGCAGAATCAATTGAATTTGCTTATACCAAAAATCTTGAAATAGTAATAGATCAAAGGAAAAAAAAAAATAGATATAGCTTTTGCACCATTATTATGGCTTTTTCGTTATATAGCCAATTGTCGGTTGCATACAATTGCTTGTCCAATTGTGTTGTAGATGATTCCATTAAAATTTACATATCTGATTATGGGTCCCATTCTGTTGCTAAAAAATTAAATTGCAATATATGGCGATTATTAATTGTGGAGGATAAAGGTAAAACTGTAGTCGATGTATATTTTGATCACTTACAAAAAGAGGGCCTTTCTGTTCCCACTGAAGAAGTGATAACCTCATTTATTCATATGTATGCAATAATGGAAGCCATAATAAATGACAGCAATTTGAAATCTCAATTTTTGCAATCTGAAAATCATAAACGTAGTTTATATAAATTAACATATATTAGTATTCAATCAGATATACACTAAAAACCAAATAAGACCATAACTGCGAAATGACGAATTTCAGTCTTGTTTGCGCATATTCCTCTCGGTTACCTTAGTTACCAACCTCTTAAACAATTGAGCATCATTATGCTTTGTGTAGCATCATACACCGAGTGACTGTGAAGTACAAACGTGCCAATTCATAAGTATTCATGTCTTGAGAAATACTTCATTATATCACCCGGTGTATGACAAATTCTATCGTCCCTGTTACAGGAAGTGAGAAAGTGGGGGAACCAGGGGTTCGAGAGACCTCTCCTGCTCATTCGAAATGCGCGAAACAGTTATGCTCTTATTTGGCGTTTAGTGTACATTATTTAGCATTTGCAGATACATACATTTGTGGTCCAAGTTACCACAGTATTTTGTTTAAATTATTGTCAATTTTTTTGAATATTTTATTAAATGATAATGTGAAAACTGTAAATAATAAACTATTTTCTAACACGAGTTCATAATTAACTGCATAATTGTTCCTTTCAATAGCGAATTATCCTAACCTCTTTTCCACATGTCCCTTAACCTGTTTGGCATCGTACAAATAATTTTGTCCATTTCAGGTTTCTATTAACTTATACATACCTTTATCAATTTTTAAATGCTTCAATTTGGTTCAAAGATGGTTTTATCATGCTTCACACTTATATTATCTTGAAACCACTGTAAATATTTCAAATATAATGCATCACAACACCAAACTATTCAGAGCGCCCACAAAATATATACCACATTTATAAATATTAGTATAATATACATCTATATTACTTTTACTTACTATAGTTATGATATTTATGTATTCCTTATGCATAATTAATCAAAAATACTGTGTATTAGTACGGTTTTATGTAAAAAATAACGTTAATTATAACACTGAGCGCAAAACTCTATTCTTGAAAATCGGACTCCCGAATCCGCCATGAGCGGTGTTGCCACGTTGTTCAGCACGGCTAGTACTAGAGTCGGCTGTGCTTTCAGGTACCCAGTTTAGGGCTATGAAATTAGAATGTTTAAGAAGAGGTAAAGAAGTTTCATATTTGCAATTATTTTGTGATACTGTAATAGAAATCGGTATCCCGTGCGAAAAATCATATTTAACGATATGAAATGAATAATAAATAACGGTCTTAGGGATTTATACTGGAGAGCTAAATCTTTAAAAGAAACATGTCGCTTAACAAGTTAAAAATGATATTTATTTGGTGAATATGATCATAAATGTTTATATACATTCTACACAAAATCCTACAATTCGATGGGAGTAAAGTAAAATCACTATATATTACATACATGTAGTACAGTGATGGTCAACTGAGCCCGCTCGAGCATGTTGCCCGCACGGGTAAGTGGCGGGTAGTCGCGGGCTCCTGTGAACGTGACGCGAGGCAGGAAACGTAACGACATATTTGCGTATTGGGATTCCTTGACCCTTCTCGCACATTTTAGTCTAAACTAGCGTATCGCTCGTATAGATTAATAATCATTTACGTTTCATTTTTATTCAAAACAGATAGAAGCAACCTGATCGTGTGTCGGCCACGCGAAAATGGTACCATTATATTAAGTAGTATTATGTATAAGTAGTATTTAAAGCAATTGTTATTAAATTTATACAAATATCATTGTAAATTGTATATTTTCTTACGAGTTTTCAATCAAAAACAGTCAAACCATACATATGCGTTATTCATTAATCCCGCACTATCTCCATTCCTATTCCTAATATCAATTAATCCAAAAAGTAATAAGAAATAATAAATAATAACAAAATAATTAATTCTAAAACTTTTAAAAAAGCGCTGGAAAAATTGGATATGGAAAATTTGGTGGCGTCTCTACCACTTGGTGGCGGAAATTTGAATTAAACCCAGAACTCTTCGATAGTTCGCAAAGTCGCCACCAGATGGCGACACTTAAAAAAAAGGTTTTAGGATTAATTCCAATTTCTGCCACCAACTTGTTTTGACGCCATGAATTTGCAGGTTTTCCCACGCTTTTTCAAATTCCAATTTCGCGCTAAATTAGACTTAAAATTTATTTTAATGCAATTTTATGTGAGTTTACCAATTACTATTTATTTATTTATGGAAAATATGAGGTAGTCGTAGTGATAGGCTTACTAAACAACACATATGTCCCACTTAACTGTTTTTTATTGAAAAAATCTGATTAAAATACACAATTTACAATAGTATTTGAATAAATTTCACAACAATTGCCTTAAATACTACTTATATATACGAGTTTACAATATATTTGTAGCAATATGTGCACAAATTCAGTAAAACATGGCTTAAATATTATTCAGACTTGTAACAATAAAAATAATTCCCTCTTCTGTAACTTATAAATCTTCCGTATGATGTTCAAAGCTTCATATGGAATAGTTTCATAAATTTGTCGTCGAAATTTTCATTCTTGGGGACATAAATAGATGTTGGACTCCTGTGGAGGGGTTGCGAAGCAGGACACATCACGAGTAATGAGTCGTGATTCACGACATATTTGTGTGTGAAGAAAATGATAGATACGTGCTCTCATTCACACATTTCACACACCACTGCAATATGCCTGCATGCTGCACGCTGTTGCCCGCTAGTGAGTTTGGCGGGCGCTGAGTTGCCTATCAGTGGTCTATCCTATACCTCGTCGGTGATTATACTAGGTATAGAATAGACCTATCATTCAATGCTCTTTTCTGTCCCACGTTCATAGGGCTACGTAGCCCTGTTACCATTTTAGTGTCAATATCCGACGTTACCGATAAAGCATGAATTCTGAGTATTATTAGCACAAATGAAGTGTTATATATTCCATTCATATTACGTGTATCTATATGATTTCACGAGAATAAAAATATCTGATGCTTCAGTTTAAGGTTAAGGAATAAATAAGACAGTCATGAAACATTAAACGGAAAAGTATATATTTTTTCACTTAACTACAAGACAATTTATTCTAAATGCATCGTTAATGGACATTTTTATTAATGTTACTTTTTACATGTTCTTGTTTTATTCGTTTTTATATCTTGCCTTACATTTGTATATTTGTAACAGATAAATTCAGAATAGATGTAGTTTCATAAATAGTTTATCAAATCTACATGTGGGAGAATATATACACCGCTTTCATTAACATCTACATATTTATAATTTATATGGGAGTGTGAATAGTTTTACTGCCTATTGTAAGAATTTTAATACGCACGAACAATTACTTTCTGGCAATTGGTAAATTTTTACATATGAATTTACTTACACGTTATTTACTTCCAAAAATTTTATTTATTGCGAGTAATTAAATAATGAACGTATGTTAATATTCAGCTACGTGTCTCTCAAATTAAGTGAAATACAGAAGTTTTATTTTCTTGAAAATTAGTGTCAAAGAATGCAGCAACTGGTCAGATTAGTTTCGTAAATAAATCGAAACCCTGTATCGGCACATTGTTTTTTATGCTATCAAATATCACACGGAATCTTTTAGGAAGTAGTAAAATCTTTTACACAAATTCAATGAAATACTTTCAGGTACCCAGTTTAGGGCTATGAAATTAGAATGTTCAAGAAGAGGTAAAAAAGTTTCATATTTGCAATTATTTTGTGAAATGAATAATAAATAAGGGTCTTAGGGATTTATACTGGAGAGCTAAATCTTTAAAAGGAACATGTCGCTTAAACAAATTAGTTAAATATGATATTTATTTGGGGAATATGAACATCATAAATAAACGAGAGCGGTAGAGCGAGTTGCGGTATCGGTGCTCTCCGTCGGTGTCGACGCGTACCGAATGAGGCCGAAGATGGTCGGAGCGGGCGAAAGGGAGAGAGCGAGAGCGATAGTGCGAGCCGCAGTATCGGTACTCTCCGTCGGTGTCGACGCGTGCTGAGGAATTTCAGTGATCTATGAAGGGAGGTGTGCGAGCGAGAGAGTACGGTAGAGAGTGCCGCGGTATCGGTGCTCTCCGTCGGTCCAACGCACTAGTGGCGTTGCGTCACACAGTTTATTGACCTAGCCGTGTACGCCGTGTACTATAGCCGTACCTGGCTGTACCATCCGGTTTTTGGGTCGTTCAAGGAAGGTCGTTCAAGCCGGCAAAAACAATTCAACACGAACAAACCTGCGTACGCCCAATACATAACGGCGTTAGCTTCCTCACTTTCTCGTGAGCCGTCGCGGAGGGTAGGCGCGCGTCTCATAGTCGTCCTTTCTCTTGTTACTAACCCATTGTTTGATGCAGGCATTCGACAACCATCAATATATTTACTGTGCATATTATTAATTTATTTACTGTGCATATTGTTGTGTCCCCTCTCTTGTTACTAATCCCTTGTATGTTACAGATGTTCGAGAACCATTGGATTCGACATTTATTTTCTTGTGTACTGTGATTCATTTACTGTGATTTATTTATTCTGATTTCTATACTGTGATTTATTTACTGTGTATATTATTAATCTATTTACTGTGCATATTGTTGTGTCTCCTCTCTTGTTACTAATCCCTTGTATGTTACAGATGTTCGAGAACCATTGGCTTCGATATTTATCTTCTTATGTACTGTGATTCATTTATTGTGATTTATTTACTGTGATTTCTAGACTGTGATTCATTTACTGTGCATATTATGTATTCTATGCGTATTGTATAATGAAAATTTTTTTTCCAATCAGTTATTATTCCATCGAAAGAAGACATCTATCAACGTCTACATCCTCAAAGCGTCTACCATTGCGTTAAGTTACTGTCAGTTAAACTTAAATCATAATTCGATATTCATTGTTATATTCATATTCATCATCCCATCGTTTATTATTAAGTTTAGTCTATCTATTAATAGACTTAAATTGTGACCATTCATTGTGCATACCAAGTTATTATTAATTCATTTTGCTCATTGATTCTCTACACAGACTTGGGGTACAGGCAGTGGGTTTGTACCTATGGTACGGGCAGTGGGTCTGTACACTAAGATTGTTTGCCGATCCCTCTGGTTTCTATTGAGAAGCCAGATATCGGACGTGTTTAGTCTTTGCCTGGTAAGTAGGATTTGGAGAAAGGCTCGTGCGTGCAAGGGTACGGAGTAGTCGGGAGGCTGCTGCGTAAACAGAGAATCTCGCTTGCACTACCATGCTTGTGTACTCTTTTGGTTCGGGTCTGGTACGCAGGTGACCAGCCCAAAGCTCCATGACAGTAAAAGATGGATCCGGGTTAGCGAGGTGTCGCCCGTCTTTCCTATTTTCTTAAACCAGGTTCTGGCGACAACACTTTCATCGCGATACTTGTTCATACTGTAGTTTAACGCGTAGTTCATCGTAGACTTAATAACTGCTTGGTATATAGAATATTGGGTGCGCAAACGAAATGATCGATGGAACTTTTTCCATTCCGTCTATCTCTTTCGTTTGAGTATTAGCGACTACGTTGCGTTTAGTTTAAGTTATTTTGTATTAATAGCATTAATTCGTATTAATTAGAATATTAAGATAATATTAGTTCTAAGCTGAAGAACGAAGACAACCGACGAGGGAACTTGGTTTTTTATAGGTTCAGGCTCAAGAAAGGAGTCATCCGCCGAGGGATTTTAGTACCGATAGGTTTATACTAGATAATTAAGATTTAAGTTATTTATAAGGTTTATTGTGAAAGGTGGGAAGATGTAGAACTTGTGATTCCATCTACCTGCCTTGGGCCACCACTCGCAGCAACCTCCTCGTGGTGAGGCCTGGGCAATCGGTATTATCATCGGTAAAGTACTGTAAACTGATCACAATATCGAGCTGCGAACTTCGAATCAATCTCATAAAACCACGTTCTATATTATATCGAACTAGGATTATTTTAGAAATCGATATGAGATTCAAAGTGTAAAAATGTCTAGTACTTTGAATGTTTTAGAAAAGTATTCGAGATAAAGATGTATACAACTACTGAAAATTACTTTAGATTCCTTTTCCTTATTCTGTAAATTCTTTGATTGGAATATGAACGTTGTTGGAAGTATGATAATTTTCACAGGACAATGATATCAATGGAACTTTAAAACTTTGTTAAGTGTTACAGTGATATTTCGTTATATCTTCCATAATGTCAATAATATCGATTTCCTTGCAACATCCATAATTATTACAAATGTCAATATAACGAAATATCTTTTATGCGATGTTTGTGGTGTAATAAAAATCTGTGTTTCGATTACGTTTTTGATACGTATTACTCACTTATATGTAATAATATAGAATAAAAATATACTATTAGTCCGATATTTGAAAATATGCATGCGTTCGTTGTCACTGTTAAACTGTTGTAATAACAATGGAATAATAAAATAATTTACTCAAATGTACATAATAATACATATACATATCCATAAAAACAATATTAAACGCAATAACTTTTTTGTACGCGAAGAAAAACTAATATAGGTCCGTCGGGATTGGAACCCAAGACTCCTTTCTAATACGTCTACTTTATAGCGAGCGGACGGAAGAGAATCCCCGTTCACGACCATGGTCCCTTCTTAGATTTAACGTAGTTCACAAATTCACCGTTCTCATATCGTAGAGGGCAGCAGAAAATCTCTGACTTTTTACACTATCGGTATTTCATAACATGAGACACGAAATCCCATAAGATGATAGGTCTATCCTATACCTAGTCGGTGCCTATACCTAGTCGGTGATTACAATAATCTAAACATTTGAAGGATAGGCGGGAAACCGAGAGGCCGGTAGAGGAAGACTGGGTAGCTGGGAGGCCGGTGGTAGTGGGAGACCTGGGAGGCTGACGTGTAGGTTGGGTTAGGTATTGAAGCCGCACATCCCTGTGGACCGGGGAATAGAATACGGTCACGGTATTCCCTCCCTGCCTGTCGTAAGAGGCGACTAAAAGGGACCGTTGGGATCGCGGGACTGTGGCAGAGTGTAGCACCCGCGGTCCGGTGGGGGGGGGGAGCTCTCCGCTTCCCCCACCACAGAGAGGGCGCTCTGCCGTTTCTGGCGTAGCGGGCGCTGGGGAGGTACCGGTTGTGTTCGCAAGAGATCTCGGTGCCTCCCCGTATAGCGCCGAGCCCGGCCACCGTGAGGTTTTAGTGGGTATCCCTCCCGGGCACCCAGCCCGGGGGGTGAGTCCCACACTCCCCCCGCCCCTCCCCCCGTCGGGGGGCGCGGGGGTGTGCGTAACGCATTTCCTCACGAAAAAGAAAGAAAGAAAAAAAAAAAAAGGTATTGAAGCCGGACTCCCGCGTTGTTGCCATTTTTACTTTCAGCACGGTTAGTACGTATAGAGTTCAGTGACCGCGATGTCCGCGACTGAACCCATGGACATAGGAACTAGAGTCAGGACGGGTCACTGAATATAGATCAGTGGGGCGGGTTTACGGCGCACATCGTCGGGCCTGCGCGGGCCGAGCCAGCCCGGATAGAGATAAAACGGCCGGATGACGGGCGGGCTCAGCCCGCCCAGTGCAGACGTCTACTGCACGCACGCGGTGCGTGGGTTCCCGAATTCGCTATAAGTCTATGCCCTGGACGTTATCTTGATTGCTATTGCGTCTGGTATCACGTGGAACACGAGAGAGCTATGCTGCGGACCATAAAGTAGCCTACTCGCGGACTTTACTATATTTCTATAAAACTTTGACTAATAAATTCATAAGGATCTCCCGCTGAAAATGAATCTCATTTGAATAAGTCTCCGTTAAATTTATAATAATTTCTGTCATGTACTTATTAGCGTTCATTATATAGTTTAACTTAAAATTATACGAATATGATTGTTTGGTCTCATTTTCATTAGAAAAATCTGTTATTTAATAAAAGTTTCATAAAACTAAGTATAATGGAAAATGAGGTAATTTTTCTATTGTATTAGTTAGTAGGTGGCACATGTTGTGAAGGTCTGAGCACTGAGCATAGCTGTTCGACAAATCCGTTGGTATATCAATATCTAAATAAAAGTTGAGGGGAATGTAAAATTGAAATTTTATGAAGTATTACTGTACTTCAATTGCAAAAAAAAAAATAAAGAACTTGTAATGAAATTATGTTTATTGTTTCAATTATGTACACGTATATAACACATTATTTTGCACAAAACATCCTTTTAAATCATAAGAATATAATAAAACTATAGCTTACATGTATGAAATATTATTTGTTCTTTCTATATATTTACAATATGTACAGGGTATTCTATTTTTTTGGAAATGTGTTTAGACTTTACTAGTAAACAAGTTAACTGAGACAGAAAAGATATAATAATGCAAGTAGGGTGTTGATTAAACTTTTTTTTTAAATCAAACAGAATTATTAATAAATGTAGAAAATCAATGTATTATAAAGTTTACACTCTGTCACTTTGTAGAGACACTGCAATAAACTGATATATACTGATAATATTATACTTGATTCATCACTAAAGGCTCATACTGTCAAACTGACCTTAAAATAAAATGATTTGATGTATATTGTATAATGCTTTATATTTTTGTAAAGACAGTAACTAGAAAAAAATATCCTACTCATGTTTATATAATAATAAAGTTAGTAATAAAATCTTTCCAAGAATATTTGAAAAAAGTACATACTAAAAGTTGAAAAGAAATTTTGTTTTTAATTATGAGTCAATTCACTTTTAAGGAAACATTTCTAGAAAATCATATATCAAATGGCACTGTGAAACGTATTTTATTATTGTATTCTCTGATTGCAAAAAAAAATTATCAGAACAAATTATAAGTATTGTCTATTTCATTCAACTATTTTTCATGTTTCGAACATCACAAACTTAATCAAATAGATTTTATTTTAGATAATGTGAATTATCTTAAAATGTCTATAATCTCCTATGTATTGTTAATCATGTAATGCAGTTTAGAATTATCTTCAATTTTTTATTCACTATTGAATGATTTACTAGATATATGTTATGTATGAATTAATGTCTTTTTCTATATGAATACATATTGATTATATAATGTGGCTATTCAAAAGTTTTACATTTTTATTAGAAACTAGATTGACGTTTTATGTACAATACATTACACATACTTTGCAATGACGATTTTTTACATAACGATTAGAGTGGCATTAACATTTTCAGGCAATGCTATAAAACTTGCGAAGTTTTCTGATGTATGCAAAAATTCTTTATCATTCAATTTTTTCAATTTACTATTGTTTAACCAAAAAGATTCAGAAATATGTAAGGTTTCTGTAAGATCATTTTCATTTCCATGTAGTCTTGTTTCACTACATTGTAAAATAATATCTTCTAGAGTGTTTCCATACTTATAGAATTGTAGAATAATTGAAGTTATTTTTTGTACTACCCAGAGATATGAATCAACTGACAAATGAATTTTAATTTTATGTTCAAATGCTTGATAATTATATTCAAATTCAATATTACATAATAAACATATTGTATCATGAAACTTCAAATAATGTATTTTGTATGACTGTGTATTTAAAAATTCCATTAAACACACTGTACAATTAAAACATTTATTTTTCGGAACAGTATCAAATCTTTGATATTCATAAAGAGTGATTAAACGTTCCAGTCCTAGAAGCTTTACTACATTATTCTGAAAATCTTCTATTCTGTTATACTTTAATTGAATTTTAGTATTATCTTCTGCCAAATCTAGGTCATTCAAACTGATGTGGAAATTTATCAGATGTCTAGTTAATTCGTCCATAATATACAGCTTTTCACAAAGTTTACATATTTCTACATTAATATTATGCCATTTTTTTAAGTGAAATATTAATTGTTTCTTTGTAAGACATGTTACATTACAATGTTTACATTTAAATATTTCTTCTACATCATATTGTAAAGATATATTTGAATTTGTACAAGTGTTTAAAAATATGTCATCTGTTTCAGTCCACCCGTTTAAATTTTTTGTACCTTGATTCGTGTAAGTAAGAAGTCTATGATTTACCATATTTTGATTACCTTCAACGCATTCAGTATAACAATCGCTTCTATTACTTAAATTACAGGGCGAATCATATTCTGCAGATAGGAATGTATCCACAAAATTAATATTACATTCATCAGGTAATGAATGTATAGGCTTATGTTTTTCTAGCATATGGAGTGTAAGGAAACTTAGTTTGCACTCATTACAGATATGTGGTCCTGCTGTCTCAAAATGATAATTTATATTATGTTGCGTTAAAGATATACCATTACTGAAATTTTGATTACATCTCTTACAATTCCAGGAAGAAACATTAGTACACATATGAATGTTCACCATTGCAACTGAAGTGAGAACTTTGTTACAATTATCACAAACATGAACAACAGATACATCATTATGAATGTAATATTTGTGACGTAAGTAATTTCTGATTAATGCAAAGTTTTCCTTGCATGGGTTACAACGCCACTTCCTATTTCTTTTGTTTATGCTACAATTACGAAGCATTTCGCAAATTACAGTTTCATACATTTCGTTTTCCTTTTTCATACATATTCTTGATGTACCCTGTTTAGAAAATTTATGTTCATTTTTAAAATTATCATTACCTTGCATATACACTTTTTCTTCTGTGTTATTACAGGGAAGCAAATTTAGTAACTCTTGATCTGCCAAAACAGAATCATGTATGAAAAACATATGCTCTTTTAAAATTCTTTCAGAATTAAATTTTTTATCACAAATATTGCATCGTATTTCTTTTGGTGTGCAAGATATAACTTTCTCTGTATTTGTATTGCACATATAATTAACGTTTGATGCATAACCGTTTGAAAATTTATCCTTGATTTCATTATCTACAACTTGTCCAGTAGTTTCTGTTTTATTTCTTTTTGCAATATTTATGTTACATTTAAGTAATTTTTGTCTTTTTATACCTTTTCCAAATTTTTGTGTACAATTTACATGTAATATGTAATTGCAATCAAATACATTGTTATTTTCTACCAACCTATTTGGAATCACATCTACAGCACTGTTAATTTGTCCAGTAATTGCTTTTTCTGTTGTAATATAACATTTGGTTTCTTTTAAATGTCTATTCATGACAACAGAAGTTAGTATATTACTCACATTATAATTGTTAGAATAATCTTGCGAACCTTTTGTAGATGTACTTGGCAGATGTACATTATTTTCAAACTTGGTTGTATTATTAGCTTGCACAATCTTTTGTGTCTTTTGATCTTTATTCATACAGCTATCAGAATTTGTAGCATGTTTTGACATATGTAAGAGAAATGCGTGTTTTGTGTTATACCTTTTAGTGCACATATTACAAAAATATGCAAATGTTTCACAAACTGCCTTTGGTTCTTTACACTCTTGATTAGTTTGATCATTAATAAAACCGGAAAATTTTAATTTAGCAATTGGTGAAATATCATTTAAGTTTGAATTGTTTTTAATTTTCATTTTACTCATTTCCTTCTGTTTTACCTGTATGTTTACTATAAAATTATTCTTGTTTGTTAAATTCATTTCCTTTTTATTAATACAATATTCCTCTATATGATTATTTGTGTCTATTGAATTTTCCTCTACTTCATTAGGAACTTCTGCTATATTATTATTTACCATATTAGGATAGAAATTGTTGCTTAAAGCATCAGTTCCTACAGTTTCAGTTATTAGTCTCTGTTTATATGATTTCATGTTACTCATGGAATCATCACAATTATAATGTACTTGTTGAATATGTCTTTTGAAATTTCCCATACGACTAAACATTTTTAAACAACAACAGCATTCAAAAACATATTTTTTGTGACTGTCTTTACCATTTAATCTCATATCCTCTCTGAGGTTAATAATATCAACCACAAATTGATTTTTTGAAATCGATGAGTTTCCTTCACATTGTAAATGTACATCCATTATATGATGTTGAAAATGTGATAAAGAATTCATGTGTAAATTACAAAGTGTACATTCAATTTGTAATGGTTCATCTTTTGTAAAATTTGTTTTATTTGAAAATTGTTGCAAGAGATTAAGAACCTGTTTACATTTAACACAAATTGCTACACTTTTCCTTACTTTATGTTTCAGTTTGTTAATATTAATAATTCCTGGTTTTGCTACCGTTGTTCCATTAATGTTTCTTCTCTTGTTCTTTATAAAGAAGTTTAAAATATTCTGTAATAACTGATCACTTTGTAATTTCGATTTATTATTTTGCAACGTTTCTGCTTTACTAATTTCATCATTTGTTGATATCCTACATTTATTTGCTTCAAACTTTAAACTTTTAACTTCGTTATCAATATTTTTATTAGAACGTATACATTTGTTTTTGCATACTGACTCATGATTTACAAATGTCCTGTCATTTTTCTTACTCGAAATTCTATTCAAATTACTTGTTTTTTTTAAAGACATATTTAACATAAGTTTATTCTCATTTACTTGTTGACATACTGCTTCGGTTTTAAAATAGTTCACTTCGTTTGGGAGATTTGAAATACTATTTCTCTTAGTTGCTTTCTTCCTTTGTAAGCTTTTTTTACTAAATTTATTTATTGAAAGAAAATTATTAACACTAAAATTAGTATCAACTTCCTGATTTAGATGTATACCTTTTCCCGTTTTTTCACATAATAAACCATCTGTTCTTTGGTTCTTACAGTTTTCTAAGCTTTTGTTTGTAAGATATATTTTATTATTCTTTATTCGGGTAATTTTATATTCCTTATGAACAGAACATTGCGCTCCTTTAATATGTTTAGTTGTACATTCTGCTTTGTTATCTTCTGGAGTATGCATTTTATTTTCTATATAATTTGGAATATGTATTAGTTGCGATAATTCAGACAAAGGGAGATCTTCCATTTTAATTAATGGTATTACTAATTTCTTATTATTTATAATTTTTTCATTTGTTCTAATATTACTTTTTCTTTCTTGTGTAGTGATGTTAAAGGAATTTTGAAAATTTTCCCGTTTTAATGTGTTTGTGAAATGTGTTTTTCTCATTGTTTCAGTAGTAGTATGTTCACATTTTTTTAAACAATTAGATGTTTTCTGTTTATTATTTCTTATTTGAATATGACACTCTGATTTTATTATTTCTTTTTTTCTTACTTTGCTATGAACCTTCGCCTTACACTTTTGGATTTCAACAGATTTATTAATTTCGTATTTGTTTCTCTTTTTAATCTTCATTGAAAAATTACAATCGTTCTTTAATTTAGAATCAACTAAATCTTGAAGATTGGTGTGTACAATAGTTTGTGTAATATTTTTATTTTTTTGTACATCTGAAGATTGTTCTTTTTTATTTTCTCTTACAGAATGTTGTAACTTTCTCTGTTGTTGTACTATATTTAATATTGAATGATCTTCATTGTTTTTCGATACTTTATCATAAGAAGAATTATCAGGCAAATTACAAGAGAATACCTTAGATTTACTATGAAAATGTGTCATTTGCACATTATGCTGAACTATTGTTTCTTCTTTAACTTCAATTATATCTGGTATTTTAGCTTCACTTGACTTTCTTCTGGTATCACAGTTTCCAGAGGAGAATACCGATATATTTTTATGAGGTTTGCATAAACTTTCTTTGTTTATACATGCGCACTCTATAGCTTTTGTTTTTGAAATATCTGTAATTGAATTAATAAAATTTGTATTTTTTTGTAATTCTTTACAATCTTGTTTGTCCATTGATCGTGTTCTTACACGATTTTCTAGTGAATTCAATACGCATTCTTTCCTTGATACTGATTTTACATTTTTATTTGTTTTTGTTTCTTCTACATGGTGTTGTAACATTGTATCATATGTAAAATTTTTATCACAGAAGTTAGGGACAATTATTGCAGTTTCTTCTCCGCAATCATTTTCACAACATAGATGTTCTGAATGAGACTGTGCCTGTGTTTTATTGTGCAACTCAACGTGATTTAAATCTTCCTTCTTGATATTTTTTATCCTTGGAATTTTTAGCATTTTATCTTTTACGATCCTTTCTTGATGTATTAAACTACTTGTACATTTTGTGTATGAAGGTACTAAATCATCTTGATTTGCTTCAAGTGTATGAGTTAGGTTCATAATGTTAACACTGTTTATGGTTCCTGTTGACTTCTTTCTTCCTTGAGAATATTTAAGAACAATTTTTTCAGACTTTGTTTCTTTTATGTTTGAGTCCTTTTGTTTTCTTAAAAGTGTACTGTTATGCTTCTTTACGATAGTTGCTAAACTCTTTTGCTTTGATTTTGAAGGCATTTCAATAACACGATGAACATGTTTTTGATGACGTTCCACCATATCTTGATGTGACGAAGAACCAATATGTAAATTACTATCAAATAATTTAGAATTACAACATGAAAGAGTAGTATGTCCAACAGACTTTGAAAATTTATTTAATTTTTCATCACAATTAGTATCAATTGTATTAAATAAATCAGCATGTCTTGACTGGTTTTTATTTTGTGTTGATCTTAAAGTCATAGATGTCTTTGTATTCACTTCTGTGTCGTATACAGTTGATTTTTCCATGCTTGTTTTTTTCTTTTTCTGTGTATCTACAATGTTATTATTCAATGAACATTGTTCTTGAAGTATATGAGTTTCCATGTGATTCTCAGGATTATACAAATACTTTCTGTGTTTAAATAAGTTTAAATCTTTCTTGATTGATTTGTGGGATTTCAATTCAGAATGCAACTTTGATTTTGTAAGTTTTGTCATTATAAAATTATTATGAATAATTTATTTCTTTAAGTAGCAATAATCTTACCCCCAAATTGTTCTTCTCATAGTTGTATCCTTGGATTTTTTTAATCTCTGTGTATAAAATTTATTTTCTTCTCATATAATAAATCTGAAATTACATATTATATATACATCATTTTTTTAGTTACTTTTCAAAAACTGGTAATACTATTTAATCTACAAATATAGTAAAGAAATTTATCTTAAAGTGCTACATAAATACAGTATAGTTAATTACAAATGTGTATTATTTTCAATGACTTTACTTTCAATCATGTTCATTAACATTTTCGTATTAATATGTACCTGTGTAAGTATCTCACAAAAGCTTGTTCTATTTAGATTATTCAAAGTTATAAATATGTTTAATTTATCAATGTAAGACATGAATGCGTTTTAAAGTTTTAGTTATTATAACTACTTATTACTTAAAATGAATAGACCTTTCCCTCCTGTTTGTTTATACTAAACTATGACAATATTGCTAAGTAAAGTTCATACCATTAAATATAAATTTGTATCTTGAGAATATGAGCTCATATTGCCCAACTGACACGAATCCCACGAATCCGTATTAACCATTTACCTACATAGTATGTTCGCCGACAAATAAAGGTTACAAAAAACAGTAGGTACTTCCGTCTACACCACGATGATCTGTGATCTGCTGTGATCTGTGGGCCACAGACTGTGGCGCCGATCGCAGTGACTGTCAGACAGTGTCGGATCATGTCCAATCATGTCAGATGCCGATGCACGATGCACGTACTACCTTTCACCAGTAATGAAGTCGTCCAAAATTCAAAATTCCAGTCTATATAAATTGTTCGACAACTACTGTTTAATTACTTTTTCTTAATTTTATTATTTCTACTTAATATTCAACTAAATAGTTTTTTTACCTAGGACCTTCAAACAATCGAAAATCGAATATTAGTAATTGTTTTAAAAAACTTGTTTACCACTTATATTTTTGAAATTCTATCTATGAACTAATAAATTTGCAAAAGATAAATATACCAACGGTGCTATGAAAATTTGACGATATAATTTATACGTAACCACTAAAGCATAATTTCAGTCGACTAAAAACTATCGACTAAATAATCGATAGTATGTTGCGACTAAATAGTTGTTAGTCGATAGTTTTATTTATCGATGGTGCCCATCACTAGGCTCAGCCCGCCCAATGCAGAACTCTACTGTATATACGACCGAGCTCCCCTCCCACTGCGATGTGCGAGCAAAAGAGGAGCTACTCCAGCGCTACTTCTGACTGTCTGATCTTCGGTCTCATTATATATGCTGTGTGGCAACTCTACCGAAAGTAACAGAAAGTAGGTGTCCCTTAGTGTCCATTGTCCATTTCTCTGCACTGTAGTGTGGTTGAATCCGGATTTTCTTTATTTCAAAGTAAAAAGAACAGTAGAAATGGCTGCGTGGAGACAAGCAGGACTGAAGTAAGAAAATTCTCTTAAAAAATACTTGTTGTTATTACACATTAATATATTAAAAGAATGTTATGTAACTTCGACAGTATTTTATTAAATACACAATTTTCTAGTATAGTAATAGAAAACATCTATATTTTAGTTACATCAATTATTCACAAATTGCGGCAAGACTTGTTAGGCAAGCTCTGAAGCCTGAACTCAGGACAAAAGCTTCAAAACGCGATGAAGTAAACGTAAGGTTTACTCAATGGAAAGATGGTAAACCTGCCAGTAAGTATATTCAGAAACTGTATTACATTATTTAGTTAATTTACATATGATTTTAATCATTTGATTATTCATGTCAAACCAGTAGGTTAATACATTGATTAGCACACACAAATAATTTATTTTTGTATTCATGGAAATTACATTTTTAGTAGTATATCAATATCACAGGGGAGTTTGGTTCCCATATTTTCCATCCAGTCCCACATTACTTTATATATATATATAAAGTAATGTGGGACTGGATGGAAAAAAAATGTATATATACATATATATATATTTTTTTTTCATTCTGCTTATAACAATATTCGTTTACGGCAACATAATTTCTCTGTCCCTTGAATGTCGCTATAAACGGACTCCATTGTATATCCATGTAATTTTCCACTATGAAAAGTAAACATCTGTGTGGATGCTTGAACGCATTATTCTAAATTATAGTGATACTTCTTATTGTGTTTTGAAAGTTGTAAATGTAATTTTTTAGAAATAAAATAAAATGAATGAGTTTGTTAAATGGGTAACGGATGATCCCAATATATTTCAGTCATCCACTACATGAATTATCATTCACTGTATTTACCAAACATTGTTCAGCCAAGGAAATCATTTATTCCATATTATTTCTAATAACAAGATTTTTCTACCTTTATGACAGCAACTTTTGATACTATATACAAATGTCAGACACTTTTATTTGATAATATTTTTTCACGAAGAATGAATACAATATATAATTGTAGTTTTCTTTCATTGTTTCTTTGTCTTGTACATTTAAGTGAGACGAGTAATATCTTCTTTATCAAATGGAAATGAAAAAACTAAAAAACAAGACATTTATTTTTTTTTTACATCTGTAAAAATATACATGTAATTTACACTTGTTACTTTTTTAACACATTCATGACAGGGCTGTTTTTGTTTTCTTCGGTGTGGGGTGGGTCTATTATTTATACTTTAAGTACTTAAGACACAGTCATGTCTGTACCACCCATAGTACATCCCATTTTGAACGTGTTAATGGAATTTTGTATATTATACACAATCTAAAAAGTAAGAGTGTATATTAAAATATTTCTAAAATTAAATGAGTTATGTATGTAGTATTTATTTACTTTTGAAGTTTGTTTAGTAGTGAGGAATATATCTTTATTCTGATATTTTTAGAACAATCATTCTAACATTTTCATATGCAAGCTTTTCAGTAATAATCAGACATTTTCTAAATTTAGATGCCAAACTTGTTTTCTATTATTTCCTACTGTTTTGCGTAAAAAGAAGATGTAATCCGTCTTAGTCATATGGTTCATTTGTTTAAATAATGATTTATTACATACAAAAATGTTTAATTACAGATGAAAAGTAATAGTGACATAAGCTTGTAAGTTTACTATTACCATACATGAGATATAAGAATATACCTAACATTTTATGGGAATTGGAGTCCCACGAAAATCACGCTGGTTCGAGCGCATTCCACATAAAAGTTTTCGACTTCAGGAACTACGTTCGACACCGTGATGACGCACAGCACACATACACGCCCGTGATTGCATATAGAGATACATACCTATATTATTGTCCCCGTTTTCACTAGCAAAGAACTGAAATAATACAGGGGCTTCTGATGCCCCTGAAGTATTGGACAGAAAATTACATTGCATGTTATGTAGGCCTATTCTTATATCTCGTCTGTGCTATTATGTTCAGTACTCATTTGAAATATGCGTGCACTTAACCTTGTGTGACTATTTTGCATGATTGTCATTTATACAGAGTGTTAAAAAAATGTGAATTGAGCACTTAGAATATCTGTGTAATAATCTTTTAACGAGCTGAAAAAATATACACTAAAGTCTTAAGATTGAATGACGGTCATTTCTACTTTTAATCTCTACATCGTCAGTCGCGTTGATGGTATTTTCTGAAAAACAGTAAGATGATATGATAATCTATAGTAAGAGTAGTATTGTTTGTGCAGGCTTTCATTAACTATAAAAGTTTATACAGTCACAACATAATTGACTAGTATAAGTAAAGCTAAAGAATTCAAGTTCTAAATGTCTCGATAAATTTGTCTTATAATCCAGTAAATTTATCTAATTAACATACTAGTTTAAAATGAAAAAAAAAAATTTTTTTTCATTAATATACATTATTTGCTCGATAAATCGATCATGAATTATTTGTTTTCAATGTAGATAAACAAGTAGTCACTGGGTGATCAAATAAGAAGAAACGCAAACCCCATAAAGAAATAACATTATATGGATAAATATTGTAATTGCAATTTTATATGATTCAAGCATAATAACACGAAGGAATTTTTTGTGTATTAAAACATGTAACAATACTTTCTGAAATTATACATGCATATAAAATTAACAATTTTACCATAGGCATGTCATTAACAATATAATGTACTATTAGAAAAATTAGAGCGTTTTATTTTTCTTTATTAACAAAAGCAAGAAATGTATTAATTTGCACAAATTACATTTTGTTGACAGTATCTGTTTTTGTTGCAGAAAATGCCTAAAACGCGGTATCACAGATGAGAGGAAGTCATCCTTTTCCTAGGTTCACACATCCGTACACATTATACATGAAAAAAGAGACAACAAAGCTTAATAAAGTAGTAATTTATGTATAATAATTCTACACATGCTCATCTGAAGTAAACATGTTTATTGTGAAGTTACTTTTTTTTTCCAATTCAACCTACCTTTGATGAGTGACAAAGCATCACCTTATGGTAGGGCAATGCGCTTTGCAGTGTACTAAAAAGTATGGTTTCAATATTATGTACATAGTTTCTGTGGGCGTGTTTTTATTTTGTGCTTTACAGTAAAGTTGAATAATACTTACCAATAAATTCTGAAACGAGGTCATTATCGCTGTCACCGCGCATTGTACCTGTGATTTCTTCGTCTTCTACCATAGGTAAAAACAACTGAACAAATTCGGCTGTGTATGGCGGAGCTATTGCTTCTAAAACCTAATGATTTGTTTGTTATAATTAAATAATTTAATATCTTGCATATTAATGAAAAAAAAAACCAATTATACCTCTGTAACGAAGTATCTAATTAAAGATACGTCTGTATCTCCTCGTTGCCAACATTGTTTGATATAACATACTACAGGTACCACGCAACCTTTGCTTAGTAAATTGACCATTCTGTCGATTAACATTTTTTTCATTTCCAACTATACAACATGAAAGTAAAATATTAATTCTTATTAATTATTACCTGAACGATACGAAATACTAAACCAATAATCACAAATCATAGGTGCGATTCACATTAATGGTTTAATACTTATTGGACATATTAATTACTAATCGGTAATCCTCTTTTGACATAATAACAACGATAATGTAATTTGGACACATGTATTTGCAACAAGAATCGTAAAGTAAAAGATTAATAAATCTACACTTTTTTGTAATGTATTTCAGAAACCTACGTTAAACTTTGATCTTAATACTTAAAACAGACCTATCTATGGGAGAGATACTTTACGCCATGTAGACTTCTAATGAATTAAGAATCGCTTGTACGTGTCTTCAATCGTAAACTTGTTAAATGAATCACAGTTTGCGCTTAAGATTGGCATAATTATTTATCTACGAATGAATGTAAAAATTTATTTAAAGCTCTTTTCTTCAGGAAAATCACGCATTTTCTGTGTTTCTACGGTGAGGCCAGAACTAAACATTGCTACACACACTCCGGTTTGCCTGAGCAGGCTATCCCGGTCAGGCATATCAAACGATTTTTCGTACTTGCTCCGGACGTCTGTACAGGTCAAAATAATTGCACAGTTTTGTCATATGTACGCCTGTGCAGTCGGGCTTAATAGAAGAGGAAAGCTAAACTGTTCACGAGTGTACGCGTGGGACAGGCCCTTAATTGTAAGAAGTTTAAATAAAAATCTGAATATATAGAACATAGATTGTTTGTTATTGACTCTATAGGGAGAAGGGGACAATAATGAGCGAATGACTTTATCAATGAAACGATTGCATAACGACTGCACTGGTATTATTGAGTCTTACAATTAGTAGGACATAACAACACCACATTCGCGATGAAAAAATATTTCAGTCGTGTAAAAAGATCATCTTTATTGCATATCAAAATGGATCCAAAATTGTTAGATTTCCTACTAATAAGTACTTTGTCATGGAAAACTTGAATTGTAACTTATTTAAAAATTATTGGACGTACATACCTGCACAAGTATCTCCAATTCATCTTGTTTACTTTCAAATAACTGTACAAGTAGTTGTAACACTTTTGGATGTAATAGTGGATGGCAGACTACAACTTCATCGAGCAATGCAAGATGCACAGGACAATGTTCTGTGCATAATTTAAAATAGGATGGCTCTGTTACAGTACATTCTACCCATCTAATTACACCCACACTTACGACAGGAAATCTAAAGGAAAGTAGTGTAATATAAAATTTCTTATTATATAATATATGTAAGATCATAACACTGTATGAACTATACCTTATACATTGGTATAAAGTATGTAACTCAGCTACCAATTCAGTAGATCCTTTATTAATATTACAAATATTGTGAACTTTTTCAATTGCTTGAATAGTTGTTTTTAATTCATCTTTATTTAATTTACGTGGGTGTCCTTTTTTAGCTGAAACATCACAAACACTAGCTGCATAAGCCAATAAGTATATATACTTTGGCTTATGTTCAGGATTAATTTTTACACCCGGCTTAAAAAGTGCGTCAACTAACAATTCTGCAATTAAAAACAAATTGTAAGTTTCGTCATGTTTTTAAAAACAATGTTCTTGTATTTCTATAACTATTAGGTTTATTTGAATATTCTGTCCGTTTTGAATTAGACATGTAATATTTACATTGTAAAACAAGAGACTTCTTTCCTTGTAACCGTTTCTTTATATACATATATAATTTTCTATTTATACAATGTTCAATTTATCATGTGGTTTTTTTTATTAACACTGAAATTTTCAATTGAACTTTGCAACCAAAATTTTGGCTATTAGAGTTAGGTTTAGGATAAAAGTGTATAGGAGAATAGTATAGCTTGTTCTTTTCCGGAAATGATGCTATTTGTCCCGTCTTACTATGATTAGCAAACACTCAGATATTTTAATTTCCGTGAACCCCCGAAACCGCAAGAAATGACGTTCCGCACAACACAAATAAGATTCTTATATGCAAACAAAAAATCATTAAGATACACAAAAAATTAGATTTTAAAAAATGGTCGAGCAACGATATTGGACCACTTCGCTTAGAATGACCCTCAATCAATTTATGTAATATTCTTTGTAAAAATTTATACACAAATCGTAAACAATGACTATAGAAAAAACTTTTTTATACGATTCGATATACTTTACGGATAAATGATTCCAGATAGATGATATAAAGTTTTTGTTTATATGTTTGACAATTGTTGAAAAAATAATGTCCTTTTTGCTTCATTCCTAACATCTACACTTTCAATACATAATCTTATTTCACATGAAAAATATCCTTAAAATTAATCCTTGTACATAAAGTGTTAAACCTTTAAGCTACCGTTTTCTTGGTGCTCACAAGTAAGAAACAATTACTGCAGTAATTCTGTGTTGTTTATACAGCTTCTAACAATGGGACTGCAAGATGTATTTCGCACTCATTTTAATGAATCTTCATAGTCTAATAGTGGACCAGTAGATTATAACCCATGTAGGTAGCTGTAGTTTCGATTCTCACAGAAAAGAATCTACCCCCCTCCCCCCGTAATGATTCCTCAGCATTATCAACGTTATGGAGGAATTATTATAATTATGAAACGGACAGAACTTTTAAATGGACTTTATAAACTTATATTCTTACCTAAAAATTGTGGATTACGAAGTAATTCTATTGGAGGTGGATCTGCTGTGGAATAATTTCGAAATAATACACTAATGTCCGCAGGATTTAAAGTATTCCGTGATAACATAGATGCCAATGCTTGACACGCGCTAGGGCTACTCGAAGCTCCATTTAGTGCCATTGTTATTGGGGTAACATCATGATGACTAGAAATATGTAAGTAAATAGTTAAATACATAAGTATATTATCCAATGCCGATTTAGTATATTAAACTCCTTTTCCCTTACTTTTGTTGAGCACATTTGGTGATTTCTTGGGAAAGCCTTTTCATCATGAATCCACCACGTGATTCTTGAGCAAGGATTTGTAACAACACTTGACTATAGACGTACGTGTGTTGTCCGTGACATACCATTTTCTACTAACAAAACACGATATGTACATAGTATGGTAGTGTAAGTACGATTTACAATTTCCAACACATTTTGCACAATTTAATTATGGAAGTATTTGAAGAATTTTACCAATTTAATTTTATTTTGCATCTTGTAATACATGCCAGATTTATTATTAAGCCTTTTGTCGTAAATATGTAACAAGTCAGATTCATCAAAAGTATCAATGTGGTTAAAAAAATCAACATCGTTTTGCATTATACCCCATTATTGAAAAAGAATTCTACAATACAGGAATATAGTTTTAAAGGGAAATAGTATACATAAGTGTAATAAAATGAAATTTTCTTAAAACTTTGTTCTCTTGTACCTTACTTTCAATATTTTACATTGATAATTTATTTCAAATTACTTGCAACTACTACCTAATATTTAGTCATTATCTAGAATCAGATAAAATCTATTACCATTTTTAATGTGTTTAAGAGCATGATTATAATAGACTCTCTGAATACAGAAGGCTAAAAGATTCTTCAATTTGTACTTGTACATAGATGGAATGTATGTACATATATTCCTGTTTGTTTTATCTTTCCAAAACAGTCTTAGAAATTGCATTAAACAGAAGACCATGTTAGTTCATCATTTAAAAAAGTTTAAAATTAGCAACAGTTAGATTCTCCTTAAATTTTAAAATCAGCAGAAAAAAGTAGTCGGGTCAATTGTATTGCCACCTGGGTCATTTTTTACCCCCTATTTAACTTGTGTTCAAAATATTAGGAGTTTCCTATCAACAGCATGGTACAAGAACTTCATTATACAAGGCCATTACTTTTTAATCGCTTTCATGAGCATTGATCTTTACAGAAAAAAAAGTGGAAAATGTACGATAACAGATATAAACATTAAAATCTGTTAACTTTATTTTCCTAGTGTTATTATCAGAATTTTTTCAGTTATAGTCCAGACATAACCCAGCATATATGACTAAAGCTATTTCCATAGAATTATCAATACTTAACGATATGACATCAGGTGAGGAATAACTCAGAAAGTGCTACAAACTTACCTTTAGAAACTATTAGTATGGTCACTTCTGCAATGAACCCCTCGTATATTGAATATATTCATATTACTAACCGCACATTCCTGTATACTTGACTGCCAATCTTCTGTATGTTGTAAAAATCCAGCGATCGCAGTTTTTAAAACTCGTGAAAATACTTCAATTTGTTGTGCTGCTGTTGAGATGCTTGTAATTTCACCTTGGAATCCTGCATCTGATATGAGCTATGGGACAGACAAAAAAAGATGTCATTCAAATATAAAATCTGACGATAAAATAGATTTTAAGCTGTAAATAAGTCTACAATACCTTTATAGTAAAATTTAGCATTAAACAATCGGGGTATTCTTCAGCAAGCCTATAAATAAGAGATCTCCAAGTGGGATGTTGTATCATTTCTGTCAACCACGCAGGGGTCTAATGCAAAGGATAAATTTTTAATGCATTATACATTCAACAGTATGTTCCTCTTATTGTTAAATGTATGTAAAGCTTAATGAACATACTTCACCCTCTTCTGTAAAAATTTTATCTGCTTTTTTGGGATCAAAAGTTTTCAATATCATATCTTTCAAATTATTTTCCACCATAGCTTGAACATCTGAAACTTTCACTCCAGCAAGAATGAGCCATTCGGCAAGAAGATTTGCCATTTGAGCACATGCAGTGTAATTTTTTGATAATAATTCTATTACTTGCTCAGGATTGCCACCAGCTTGAAAATATCTGGAAAACAGTAAAATTGTTAATACATGAAACTATGCATAATATGTCATATATAATATTAACCCTGTAATATTCTTGTGGAAATTAAATGTAAAATAATATATAAACTATTTCAAAATATGATAACAGTGCTACAATAATAATTATGCAATGTATTTACACTGATAGCACTGGAAATTCTAAGTTTATTTGCAAATGTATTGAGCATATGAAATTGTCAGAAATTTCAACTATACATACATGTATTTTCAATAATTAGATTACAAATGTTCGCACAAATTTCCATTTTTAAAAATTAATTTAGCTTCTTTGTATCATATTTTGTAGTATTTTCTTAATAAGGTCACACTGCTCAGAAATAACAACAAATTTACATGTTATTTACTTCGCCGTTTTGAGTCATTTTACAAAAAAAAAAAAGACCTACCTGGGTATCTATTTATAACTTACAAATCGACCATTTTTTATTATGTAGATATTTTACTAAGTTGCACCTCTCTTACTTTATTAAATAAACAATTATGAAAACAATCCATTATGACAACATAATTGATTTTTTTTCATAAAAGTCATTTACATAACATCACTCAACTTACAGAACTGTTACTAATTTTTTTAATTCCTAAAAAACTAAATTGTTTCGGAAACATGAAATCTAAAACCTTCAGCAATTCTAAAGGTACTCATTGTTTTATTGAATATGTAAGATAACTACTTCTAGAATCTCACAATAACAATTGTGATACAAATCAATGATTTGTGAGACAAGAAAAAAGCTTGTAACAAACAAATTTTACTATATTTAAAAATATACTCTACCTCTTAAGTTGCATAAATATACCAGGTTCCATGATATAATCAGGTGTCTTAAACTTATCTAAACATTCATTTAAGATTTCTTGAGGATTATCAAAACTATCTTCTCCTCCGCAATCTTCATTTGTTCTGGCCATTTCATCTGTCCAACCACTATGATTTTCATCATAATCAGATTCCATTTTGTCTAAAAAATTTATAAAATGATTATATAATTTGGTGCAAATAAATAAATAATAATAGGAAATATGCCATATAAAGAGGTAGCAATGCCTCAAAAAGATCAAGAATAATTTTATATATGTATCCAGTTAGTAAAACCTGTAAACCCAAATATTGTCCAATGCCTGTTATAAGGTTATGGCTACAAGTTAGATGCAAGATTTGTTATAAACAACTTGCATGCACATTGACAACATAGGCAGCAAATTGACAGCAACCACAGTAGCATATACAGCAAATTGACTTGCACAAACCTTGTTCTGGTTATGCCTTTAATTTGACATAGGTCATGTTGCAAGACTTTCTGCCAATTTGCTTTACCAATTTGTCAGCTGACATTGCCTGCAAAACCCAAGTCAAATGCGGAAACAGGTGGCTATGGTTTCTTAGACAACTTTTGTCATTTATTGCTGGCAATTTGCTCGAAATTTATACACAACTGGTTATCCGGGTAAGTGCTATGCACTGAATGTTGAAATTCTTATTAAAAATACTTATTTACATAACAGAGCATTTTGTTATTGTCAGTCTATTGTAACTTACATAGAACAGTATGCACTTTTACTTTATGTAAAAATTATTATTTATAAAAATAATTTTAAATAGTTTCCCAATATAAATAGTATCAAGAATTGTTATATTTACATTAAAATCACAAATATTTAAGATTGTAATGTAATAAACACAAAACCTTACCAACTTGTATGCATACATACTAAGTATTTATAGAAAGTATATACGATTAGGTTAGGTTATGATAAACGCTTTTCTGTATATGTATATAATATTTCCTACTATGAAGTACTTACTTTTATTTTTTTATAGCAGAAATTGTATCAATGAATAAAAGTTCTTATGTACTTTACAAACAACGTAAGTACATATGTTATATGGTGTCACAGCCGACTCTATCCTCTCACACTCTACTGTCTCTACTGCCAAGTTGGTAGAGTCTACAGTGTAGAGTATACATATTAGGACTGCATACTATGCAGTGCATAGCAGCAATGGATAGGCAGTAATACGCTAAGAAAATAGTGCATAGAATTTTGAACCCACACGTGGCAGTAAATGTAAGGTATACAAATTTTTTAGTTGTTATTTAATGTTTTCATATCGTGGTGTTAATTATGCTGTTATTATGCTGACTACTGTACTATCACTATATTAGGTAAAAAAATAATAGGTAGTAGGTATGTTTATATCAGTCATATACATATGTATGTATAAATATTATTTAAAATGTAAACATATAATAATAAGTAATTAATTAAGTAAATTAATTATGTATATAACATTTTTTATTCTTTTATCGTAATTTTTACAGGTTATATCAAGAAAATGCATACAATATACTGTGTTTATATTTTTGTAACTATTTGCATTGTCATACTTACAAGAGTATGCTTTATGATACTTTGCACATTTAGAAAAGAACAAAAACAAGTTGTTCATGTTGATCGTATCAAAACAATAATAATATTAGGGTCTGGTGGACACACTGCAGAAATGATAAGAATTCTTAATTGTCTGAATTTTAAAAATTATTCACCCAGAATATATGTACATGCTGATACTGATGTAATGAGTAAAGAAAAAGTAAAGGATTTAGAAAAAGATAATACAGATTATAAAATAATAAATATACGTAGAAGCAGAGAAATTCATCAGTCATATTATACATCTGTTTATACTACAATTTGTGCAACATTGGAATCGATACCACTCTTGTGGACAGAATGTCCAGATTTAGTTTTATGTAATGGTCCAGGGATTTGTGTCCCTTTGTGTATTGTCACATTTTTGTTTAAAATATTTTGTATTACACAAACTACTATAATATTTATTGAAAGTTTTTGTAGAGTTCAAACACTATCATTAAGTGGAAAAATGTTGTATTACATAGTTGATTATCTATTTGTACAATGGCCAGCATTAAGTAAACCTATGTACAAAAAATCAATTTATTTATACGAGTAAAATAATTTTAATACAAGCTTTATTATTTTTAGCAATATACCTTTATCACTGTTGAAACATGTATAATTACATGTTTATCGCAAAGCTGATTCCATGGGAATTAATAGAAGTCATAGAAAATGATTTACCAATTAAAATGAAAACACATTTACCACCAATAATAGAAAGATTAAAAGCCTTCAGTGAAAACAAAACGTAAATAAAAGCTTTTATATGTTATTCGGACTTATATTATTTCACAATTGGAATTATAAAATTTTCGGCAATGTTATTTTATGTAGAAAAGTCATTATAAACAGACCATATAAATATCTCTCCTTGATTTGAAAATGAAAAAAGTATTTAAAATAAAATTTAAATAATACAGACAATCAAATAGTTTGAATTATTATGACAAGTAATATTTGTTTTTAATACGCTTGTTGCTATTCTTATAGTAATAGCATTCATGTATACTAAAATTCGAAAATGATGTAGAGATAAAAAATATAAAACATTTAATTGGAGTTTAAAATATTACACTGGGCGTCAAAATTAAGGGACCACTAAAATTTGCCGAAAATATGGGTTATTTTCAAATGACTATATCTCCGCGAAAAATAGTTATAAAAAATATTGTATACGACCATTTTGTAGCCTGAAGTTTCTCGTTTTTGAATCGGGAATTCAAAAATTATTTTCATGTAGTTTGTTCCTCCTTTTTTTAAAGATGAAGCGCAGCAAGCGAATGTTAAAAAATATTGGTCAACTTTGAGAGTATGCGTGGGCTAAATAAAATTTTTTCTGGTAATCCCAATGGAATACTTTTAGAGAACAAACTTTTCTCTTTAATTTCGATTTTTTAATTTTGTTGTACAATTTTTATTGGCTGAGGTATTCGTCATCATATGAGAAAAGGCACTTTCCAATTTGAGCGCCTGTAACTTGCGAACGCATGATCGTATAGAAAATTCCAAAAGAATTTTGGAAAGCTGAGAGACTTCTCTTTAAAGGTCTTCAGTTGCCAATTTGTTGAAATTTTTCTTCGTCGTATACAGTCCATTTTAAAATAACGTAAAATATTGCATAATTACCATTTTTCACAAAACACGATGCCATTTAAAAAAAAATCGTGGAATCTTCCATGTGTCCACGTTTTTTTCAAGTTAAAAGTACACGTAACCCCTCTGCCAAAGGCCGAACTGATCAGATCTTTTTCACCCTATGCCCTCGATAGTGAAACTTGCGATATGGTCTGAAAAATTGGTGAATGACTCTTTTGCGGTACGTTTCCTCTTTAAAACGATTTCGCAGCGTTTGAACTGTTTCTTTTTTAGTTTCACTTTATTTTAGAAGAAAGGAGAGATTTCAGAAATTTAGCAAACACATTTCTAGCCAATCTCTTCGCAATGACAACAAGTGCACAATGCGAAGTGATGAGAGAGTGCAGATGCTGTGTACATCCTACCCTTCCTTAGTTATTGTGATAGATGCACTCTTTTTTTTACTGAACTTAATTTGCTTTTTTTTTTACCGAAATTCTTCCTTTCCATTGCATCTCCTCGCCGTGTAATGAGATGAGTACCCTGGCATCTGCCAGCGAGACGGTGCGCAGTACTAACGTTACAAGCCAACGTCTATTCTTGCTACGCTTCATCTTAAAAAAAAAGAGGAACAAACTACTTGAAAATAATTTTTGAATTCTCTATTCAAAAACTAGAAACTTCAGGCTACAAAATAGTCGTATACAATATTTTTTATAACTATTTTTCGCGGAGATATAGTCATTCGAACATGGCCCATATTTTCGTCTAATTTTAGTGGTCCCTTAATTTTGACGCCCAGTGTATATACAAGGGTGGTGCAAGAACTATTGCCACCTCAGATATCTTTGAAACTATAAGGTTCACAGAAATATTTGTTTAACCAAAATTGCACAGTACGAAGAGAGCCATCCGATGGTGCTAGTATTATTTTTGCAGGTGGAGGTACTTTGGATATTTTAAGTTAACTTACATTTTTTTTTAATGGATCGGTATGTTTTTATTTCTCTAGAAGGATAGAGAAGCTTAAAATGAGTTCAACGACCTATTACATAAAGTCATTGAAGGTCATAGAAAGTGTTGACAGAATTTTTTCGAAGGAGCTTCCAGTACCTCCAAGTAGTTCCTCATCGTTACATTGTTAGTTCACTCCCACCACGACAACAAGATTTAGGTAACGAGAAACCAGCGTTCTAGGAAAACATGTGCTTTGCAGAAGTGCAACAAGCGAACCGTCATGCAGTTTCACTGAAGCGCGTGCCCCTTTAATTTCGAGATAGAAAACAGACATTACGTGTATCGACTTGAAAGGGTCCGAAGAGAAGAGGACCATCAATGTACCCATTGCTTCGAGATAGAAAGCAGAAACTACGTTGTTTTCCTCGAGGAGCAGGAAAAAAAATGTTACCGATACATGTTGAGTTGACGCTGTTTGGCCCTATCCTAACTTTTTTCAAATGTTTAAATCATGCTCTGCTATCATAATATTGAATTTCTTAAAATAAATTGCAAAATTATCGGTTAAAAAATATTTGTTTCACCTGAAATAATTTTTATTAAGTACTCTTATGTCTCCACTGTAAGCACCCACGAAGCTCATTTTGATCAGTTACTTAGTTTAACAGTTTTAATTTATTGAAACAAAGTTGACACTATACTATAAACAGCTGTAAAATCAACAATTACAAAAATTTTGAATAATCCTTTCAAGTACGTTTATATATCACTAAAGACATATCCAAGTTTCAACTGACAATAAATCAAAATTACTCCAGAAAGTATCCGACTTGTGTGGAATTACCCAAGGCGGAGTAGTGAGCCCTTGTGGATTTTATCAAGTAGTTAAGTTTAATGTCGTGTAACGATTCGTATAGAATGTTACAGAAAGTTTTAGAAAAAAATAATTGCAGCACAACGAGGTATCGTACGTCACCACTATGACTATAAGGTACGGGGGCCTTTCCAAATGGCTACGGCACTGACGGTTATCGACTGAGTCCGTGAATCAACTGACCCACGGGTCTTCGCAGTACAATAACCCATCGCCCCAGACGTATTTCACCTCACATGTTCAACGCACATGTTTTTTCGACAACTAATAACTCGAAAACGGAGTCTTCAAGGCGATTTTGTTATTCTTGATTTCTATCTTATTTTTACATGTAGAATGACCCATAAAAGGTTCTGACACCGGTACCCGAACACCCGTATACAATCATTTACACAATCGATCACACTTTCGAAATAACAATTCAATGAAAAAATTTTCATGCAATTCCTGTTTATGTATCCTCATTTCCTTTACTTTTATTACGTTTTGTGATAAATTTTGATACGTAATTTGGTCAGTTGACCCTCCTGTTCTCCTTATTTATTCTTCATGTTTGCATTCCTTCGGATAAAATTTAGTTCAAAAGTTTGAAATAATTTTTTCTTAAGAAATGGGAAATACACAAAAAGTAGATATAAAATTTAAATGCGTTGGATACTAAATAAAAATATTTAAACGCATAATAGTTACTGAAATACAGTCTTCATTCAAGGTCATATACATATAGAACCGAAAAGAACAGCAGGATTATATGTGACAGCGTTCTGTGAGCAAAATTGTGAGTTTTTATATTAAAGTTATTCAAGGTAATAACTTATTTTTTTAAATTTCTTTACCATTTATTCAAATCGGATATGTTGTTAGTACATAAACTTTTTTCGTACCATGATTGCTGTGCCGAGTATTAATACATACCTAGATAGCACATGACACCTTGAAGACGGCTTAAAGACGCCTTAGACCTAAAATAGCTATAAAATGGACGTCTTCAAGACGTCATGTGATATCTGAGTTTTATAATCATATAACTATCAGAATTTATGATTCTTATTTTATCACAATAAAACTGTTATTTTCCTAATAATCGAATGCGTTTTATTAAATACGGTGTTCCCAAAATTGTGGTACAACCAACTGGCTGGTGATTTTACATACAAAAATAAGTGGAAAGAAAAGAATAACATTTTTTCATTTAAGGTTTCGTTTTTGAGATGATAAAATTTTAAAATATGCTACAAATTAATTTTCAAAATCGATTTTCTTAAAACAAAATCTTAAATGAACAAACTTTATCAGTTTTTTAATTTATTTTTTCTCATAGAATTACCACCCGACCGGTTGTATTATGCTTTTGGGGGCACTCTGTATAAGTAATGAAATAGTGGTTTGTAACGTCTATACATTTTAGTTAAATACAAGGTAAAACACCCAAGACATGCAGTTGGTCCTGTTAGCACAATTCTTTCACAGCGATTTTGATTTGGAGTACTCTAAACTCTGAAGCCTAGAACAAGTGGCTAAACAACTTCTACGTCGTAATAGAAAACAGAGTTTTATATAAAATTTCTTATATTGTGTCTAAGATGATGTTCAGTATTCTTATTGGGCAAAACTACTTGAATTCCTCACTTATCTTTTTATTACTACATCCGTGAGAGATATTTGTATGTTCTGTTTTTAGAGATTCATTTTAAGCATGAGTACAATTTTGAATATAATACCTAGTGTAGACATAGATTTCATATAGAAATCAAATAAAATATACATGTACACTTTTCTTTTAAAAAGAGTCTTAATACTTTTTTTTCAGAGATTTATCAAAAAAGTGGGTAAACAATTCGCTAATTTTAGTTGAAGCATGTTTGGACAAAACATGGGAAACATTAAATTCAGGATATTGGAAGGATGTTCCAATAGAGTACAGATACTGTTATTCACTATGTACAATTTTAAAGGTATTTTAGCACATTTTTATTAGAGATTCTAGTATAATAAATATTGAAAAAGACTAAATTTTCTTATTTATAGGCTGTATTACTGGAACTTCAACAACATGACATTGATGCTAAGGAGACCACGAATAAAGGGATTTTATTAAAAGATATTGTTCAGCAAATTGATAAAGGTATTTTATTGGGCTCACCACTTCCAAATATGCCTTATTTATTACCAACAATAGCTTCACATCTAAATAATCATACTGACTGTAAGTATTAATGAGCCAAAGTACATCTAATATATTAAATTTATTCTAAAACCAATAAATTATATATTTCCATTATAATATTCTGCAGCAGAGGTATTGGAGGCATCAACATTAAAGGACTTAATTAGTGGTTCTGAAAGTTTACTTGAATTTGTACTTCCTGGCTTTACTAACATTATTCAGTATAATGAACCATCAATGGAATTATTTTACAAAGAAATTTTCAAGCCAAAAGTTCCAGCATTATTAAAAGGTTATTTAATTTTTTATATTATTCATAGAATATTAAAAATTATGTTTTGCTAAATTGATAAAGTACATACATTAAACAATATAATTATTTACTATTACTGTTATTCTAGCACAACGAATTACAGTCTAAATAAATATAAATGTATTCATAGAAAATTTTAATAACCCTGATAACCAGTTGTATACAAGTTTCGAGCAAATTGCCAGTAATAAATTACAAAAATTGTCTAACAAACCATAGTCATCTGTTTATGCATTTGACTTAGGTTTTGCAGGCAATGCCAGCTGACAAAATGATAAAGCAAATTGGCAAAAGGCTTGCAAGATGACCTACGTAAAATTGAGGTTAAAACTGGAACAAGGTTTACGCAAGCCAATTTGCTGCATATGTTGCTCCCAATGTGCGTGCAAGTTGTTTATAGCAAATCTTGCATCAAACTTGTAGCCATAAGCTTACAAGTTTGAAAGTGTCAGAAACTGATTTATTCTGTTGTTTGTTATATGTACATAATAATTCCAGGTTGTATTAAACATTGGAAAGCTTTAGAAGAATGGCAAAACATAAATTATTTAATTTGTCAGAAACTGATTTATTCTGTTGTTTGTTATATGTACATAATAATTCCAGGCTGTATTAAACATTGGAAAGCTTTAGAAGAATGGCAAAACATAAATTATTTAAGCAAAATAGTAGGAAATCGAACGGTACCTATCGAAATTGGATCACGTTATACTGATGAAGATTGGTCTCAGCAACTTGTTACATTTTCAGAATTTTTGCAAAAACATGTACTAACAAAACATGAAAAAGTTGGATATTTGGCTCAACATCAACTTTTTGAGCAGGTTTTTACATATACCTATGGTACTTATTAAGTTTATAATAACTTTATTAAACATGATAGTAGCTATACAATAATAATTCTAGATTCCTGAATTAAAGTATGATTTTACAATACCTGAATACTGCAATTTTTCGGAAAATGAAGAAGTGGAACAACCAGACATAAATGCTTGGTTTGGACCTAGTGGAACTGTTTCGCCTTTACATTTTGATCCGAAAAATAATCTGTTGTGTCAGGTATAAACATTGATTTTTTATTTAAATTATATATTACTTCACAAGAAATGAAAATACTAAATCATAGTTTAAATTCATAATTGTCAAATAATATTAAATATGTTAACCCACTGAACCATATGTAAAGTAAAACTCTACCCCAAACAATTTTCCTCAGTAAAATAATTTTTTTTTGTTACTACTTTGCTAAAAACACATACTGCATAACAAAACTAAAACATAATAATTTAGAATAAAAGAATTGTGATCAAAGTTTAGAATATGTGTAAATATAACAAATATTGTGTCCCAGAGGATTAAACAATATATTTTAAAAAGTTTTTACTTGAGAACAAAAAGTATTTATATTTGAAGTGATTATTGCTTTTCGGGGTTTAGGTATTTGGATATAAAAGAGTTATCTTGTATCATCCGAAGGATTCTCCTAACTTGTATCCATATGATACAAGGTTACTCAACAATACAGCGCAAGTAGATCCTCTGAATCCAAATTATGAGAAGTGGCCAAACTTGATTAAAGCCAAAGGTTTTGTGAGTTATTTGAAACCAGGAGAAATACTTTATATTCCTCCAAAATGGTGGCATCATGTAACATCTTTAACTCCAAGCTTCTCAATAAGCTTTTGGTGGAATTAAACATAGTCTTTCAAAATAGCAGAAGAGGATTTGAATTATTTAACATTAAGTAAATATGTATTGATATGTATGATGCATAAAAGCATTTTTAATAAAGAAATCTGTGATATAATGTAATAATAATAAGGTATTTATAATTCGGATATAGAATTTGTAAAGTTAATGCATATTCTTAGGAGGAGTGATTATTCTATCCAAATAGGTATAAGTCTTATTCTAGTAATATATGTTATTTTATTTGAAACTCTTGTTACAAGTAGTAATAAGTTGTGCCATATGTATACAATAAATATACTTTCAGAGTAAGAAATGCAATGATTATTGTTTAGAAAGAATGTCTTCCTTTTTTTACCGGTGAGAAAGTTTGCATAATTATAATAAATACAAACTACTAGCACTGAAAATATTTGTATTCATGTATACATGCAGCAAGTTGAATATGTAATAATCTTTCTTCTATTCTGTACTCATTCTTTTTGTGTACACTATTTTCTTCCAATTTCTTTTACATTCTATCTATTTGTATTTCACTTGCTTCTTTTTTGTATTACAAAACACAATATAATGGAATTAAATTAAGTATAAATATGAATTATATTCTTTATTTTGTTTGAAGACATGCTGATCAAATATGACTCTGTTGAGCATAATTTTTTCTTCAACAAATAATTGACAAATTTTAGCTTAGTCTTAAATAAGATGCTTTAACAAATGATATTGAGAAGTATACTCATTTCCTTAATTGAAACTTGAATTATGACTGTTCCACTGAATACAATTTTGCTAAAAAGGACAAAATCGAAAGATTGAATGGTTTCTACTGTATTTGTGATTTATTTTTTATAACTTGCAGATTGAATTTTCTGTTAAAAATTAAATATTAAGAAACGTTTAATTGATTTAAATAAAATACGTATATACAAATCACTAAAGCAAATGTAGCACAAAAGCGTGTATGAGAATAAAACACAATGCTATAAATAACCTCTGACCTACGTTTTCAGTATGGAGCATAGAAAATATACGTATATGCAAAGTCTGTCAAACGAAACACACAGTTATTATTTGGGAATGACGACAGAGGAAGCCTTTCCACCGATCATTAGGCTCCAGGTAAAAATGTGTGCGATACTACTTATCAGAAAATATATTACATGTTCGTGTTTGTGTTTAATATTGTAACTTACTTGAAATATTTTCAGTTACGTTTTCTTGGATTTGTTATGCATTAAATGAAGCAAAATTCTTTTAAATTTTCTGCACAAAATGCTACAAAAATAATACTCAACAAGTGATACTTCGAATGTCTTCTTTTTGTAAACGTAAAGTTGTATGACATTGAAATTTTAATAATACTATATTTTCGATTGATGTGACGTGACAACAAAGTGTTTAATACATTTTTTTGAAAGAGGGCTAAATGGTCTATCTAATAAGATAATATAGCGCTTCAATTACTGTGAAATAGTATTTACATTATGTCGTCATATTGGCCTTATTCCAGTGTATAAGAAGTTCATAAATATTTTTAGAAAATTCATATAACAAGCATATTATTGTTAATTTCTTCAACAAACATTTAGTGAAAGAAAACGCTAGCTCTGTATACTCAATTTTACATAAGCGAAGAAAAAACAGAATATCTTAGATAATTTTCTAAAACAGAATATAAAAGACGATATATTATATAGTTTGTTGGATGCGTCTCACTGTTAAAAACAGAAAGCATTAACCGTCAGCTGTTTTGTTTTAAGTAAAACACATACTGCTTAGTGCTTAGTGCTTTCAAACATACCATTTGCCCGAATGTAATAATACTAATAAACGGCTACTTACTGACTGCTTTTATAATTTTCCTTAACCCATCACAATATACATTTAATTATACATATATTTTTCATTATAGTATTATTGTATTTGTTTTTTACAACGTAAAATAAATAGAAAAAGTTCCTCTGAATTAAAATATCATAAAATAAGTATAATAAATTAAATTTTATTCCCAGACAGCACACGACGCCTTCAAGACGCCCAATTTACGGCTATTTTAGGTCTAAGGCGCCTTTAAGACGTCTTCAAGGTCTCCATGTGCTATCTGTGTGATAGCACATGACGGCTTGAAGACGGCTTAAAGGCGCCTTAGACCTAAAATAGCCGTAAAATAGGCGTATTTAAGGCGTCATGTGCTATCTGGGTTTTAACCCATTCCTTACAAATGGTTGGATATATATGTTGATTGATTTTTATTTAATTTTTCATACATATCGTGATGTTATCTGGGAAATACATATACTATCTGTGCAAGATACTTTGGCCTAAAGACACATATATTACGTTAAAAAGTTATCGATCGATATTGTTTTTGTAGTTGTAAGCTCTTTATAAAATGCTAATGTAAATTTGATGTTATCAAAAATGTTCTATGCACACGTACGTAACGTCATTTCTAATGTATGAGTGATCGTTTCAAAATAGGGACATTCAATATGAAACACCGGGTCATGGTATTTCATAATACGTACAGGTCCTTACTTCAATTTTTCAACCATATTATTTAGTTATTCACAATATAGATAAATATACATTTTATGGCTCATTACGTGATCACAAAACATTGGTCTATCGAATGGTATGCACACTTTGAAGGTTAATACATTACATTTTTCAAATTAGATGATCATCGATCAACACCATCTAAAACCGTTTTATAATCGGTATGTTTACCTTATTTACTCGGTCGGTAATTCGCACATGGTGGAACCCGGTTAATCTTAATGCGTGCGATTGTGACACTGAGAAAGAGAGACGATAGGTAACAGACGGAATAAGAGTGTGCCGTCGTGTTAGATAGGCGCTTGCGCAACGTGACGATAAAGAATGGTGAATCGGTTGACTTGCCGCAGGTGGAACAAGGACAGTTTATAAACGGGGGTGAGGAAGGCAGCGATGCAACCCCTATTTTCCCGTAATCGTTGCCGCTCGATTCTGCGCCTTGGCCAGCATACGGGGCGGCTCCTATACTCCTGTTTGCTTTTAGCGTTACTCGAGAAACGCATGAATGGTGGTTTGACGTGCGACGAAAAAAAAAACGAATTTCCGTGTCCGGCGGTCGCTGGACAAGTGAAAGAAATTCGAAGGGCGGTGTCTGGGTCTTTTGTAAAGCACAATGGTTACGGACAATACTAGCCAGGTACAGTTCTGCAGACCTTATCCGTGAAAAGCAACTGCCGGAATGTTGCCGGTATTCTTTTCTTCTCCTAACCCGATCGAAGGGTGTGAACATCGACGAGTGATACATCGAAAACAATAACTTTCTGTCGGTTTAATATTCTATCGATTTTCATGTCTGAACGATACTATATATATATTCATTATACACGGCACCGAGAGTGCACCGAAATTTCGAAAATTTTCGGAGGTTCGCCAGATAAAAGTGCTTGTGAAACGAAGTTGTGGGGGGCGATGAATATACGCGAGACGAACGTATATATACATGAAGGTTGAGGTTTCATAAGCCGGCTGCTGCCATATGAATGCCGCAGTAGAATTATTTGTAAAATGCTCGTTGAAATCGGTTATCTGTAGGAGGTTTCGAAAATGAAATTCAAGAATCCCATGAAATTAGGATCGCTGGTAAAGTACAGAATTATAAGCGATACAAACCGATCGTATTTAATGTATCTTATTCCTTGAATATACTGTAGGGTAATTACAATTTATTACAAATTTCAAAATAATGTAATAGAAGCATATAGTACGTATATTACATTGCAGTTTTTTTTAATCAGACGTCCTTTTATGAATAAGTAAGCAATACTGTTTTAGATGGTATACAAAATTGAATGTGTTCTTATACAGAATTACTTTCAAAGAGTAATCTCTAAACCAAAAATAATAATTTTAACTTTCCTGTCACATTTTTCCAGGTTGTTCATTTCTCACTAAAATGAAATGTTCAGAAACTTAATGTTACGTGTGAAGATACTAGAATATTAACTATTGACATTAGGTATTAAGCGGCTTTTAAATATTACAATTCTGTAATCACTTTGAATGTCTGGTATTATCCAGCTATGTTTCAAACCATTCATTTCAGTTGTCGACTTTTCGAGTCACTATATGAATATATTGTGTGTTAAATATTAAGAAATGTCACATTGTTAATTAGTAAGTTTAATACTGATTTTTCGTTTTATGCTTAGGCTGACGACACGACAGCATTTCTTCGCGCTGCTCGGTCTGGAAACCTTGAGAAGGTGATCGAATTCCTCGATACCGACTTAGATATTAATACAGCCAATTCGGTAAGTAATAAAATAATCTGTTAAATTCGTTGTTACGTACAGAAATAATTTTCCTCTGAAAATAATGCCAGAACCTTCGTTTTTTTTTCTTGGTTATGGTGGCACAAACGAACTTCTCTCTGTTATTTCCTCTGTTAGAAGAATATTATTACAAAGAAAATTTCCGTTTCTTCGAATTTCCAATAAAGTCTGTTAATTTGTCTTTTTATTTTTAACTGTTCTTCATATTTTAAGTAAATTTTATGTTCCGATTTCTTACGGGTTTGAATTTTTGCGGGATACTTTTCAGTGTATCTCTTTGTTTTAAATTTAATAGGATAAAGCGCGGATATAAATATTAGATACAAAGTTCATTACTGAAACACAAGGAAAACTTCTGTTGAAGAAGAAAATCTTTATTTAAGTCCATATTTTCAAATTTATACAAACATCCAAAATCTATTTACAGTGTGCTTTGGGCCTAAAAGATTCCACTTGATTGTGTTAGATAAATTTAAGGTTCTTTATGAGGGAACAACTTGAAAATGCAAAATAACATTTTTTCATACAGGGTTTTCGCTTGGGGAAATCCATTCGTAGTTGTGATAAGTAGAAACTGCAAGCAATAAACAGACACTACTGAGTACTATTAAATATTGAATTAATCGAGTCCTATTTACTACCACGCGTACATAAAAAATTTCAAATTGACTTCTCTCGAGAACAATACGCTACTTGCAAATATTTACTTTAGAATTTTGATTAATTTTGTCACAAAAAATCACTGGCTTATTGATTTTACCATTTTATTAGCCCTAACAGATTACCTTGTGTATGTCCACATGATCGAAAGATGCAGTGATCGATTATTTTTATTTTTTTCTTCCGGTTTGCATCCAGTCTAAACGTAACGGGCGAAAAAAGACAAAAACAACGAGGGATGATTTTTCATCCCTTAGTCGATCTTTTCGATAGATTCTTTATATTTTTCATTATATCTTCATAAAAGTATTACTAATTTATTAACGATATACGTTCTAATTGAAACTTGTTCCAAATTTATACAAATTGTGTCCATCTACATCGAATTAAAATTCCCTTTATATGTATTCCGTAAAATAGAGTAACACGTGGTCCATTTGAAATAGTTTGAACAAGATACAAAAATGAAATATAAAAAAGTATAGACATTTAATTTTCTACAAACGAGTCATTCCTATATCCTTACCCCAGATAACACATGGCGCCTTAAAGACGCCTATTTTACGGCTATTTTAGGTCTAAGGCGTCTTTAAGCCATCTTCAAGGCGTCATGTGCTATCTGTGACTTTAATTGCTTTTATTTGTCGGTACTTTGAAATCGAAGATACATTACATTGAATAAATTAAGTATTGATAGTAGAATATCTGTTAGGATTGAAAGCCAAAAAGAAATGAAAACAGTTCTCACGGAAGTAGCATAGTTAACGTTAAATATAGGGGGTATGAGAGAATTTACCCCCCTAAAAATCTTAAGTTAGATTGCAGTTGTGAATATAGTATCATTACATTGATTCGATTTATTCATTTGACTTTGTATTTTACATTTTAGAATGGTTTAAATGCTTTACACTTGGCATCGAAAGATGGCCACGTTGAAATAGTAACGGAATTATTAAAAAGAGGCGCCAAGGTTGACGCAGCTACGAAAAAAGGAAACACTGCTTTGCACATAGCTTCCCTAGGTAAGTGTTCTATTCGTCGCTAATATTGTGTCAAATATTCTATGTTATGCATTTCTAGCTGGTCAAGTGGAAATAGTTAATATTCTTATCCAATATGGAGCCGCAGTTAATATCCAATCACAAAATGGTTTTACGCCTTTGTACATGGCTGCTCAAGAGAATCACGATCAAGTCGTTAAATTATTACTGAGCAATGGTGCTAATCAGAGCCTCGCGACGGAGGTAAATATTAAAAACTGATTAATTTCCTTTTCCTTCAATGTCGAGGACAATATTCAAAGTCTTTATGAGATCTTAAGGAAATTATAATCCTTGCGATTTACAGCGAGGAGCATAAATATTCGTAACTAAGAATGCTAGAGTAAAATAAGCTATATTTTCTATAGTATTAATTATACATAAATTCGTGTATTCGTAATAACTTCTAAAGTACGCATTCTATGAAAAAACGTTTTATAGAAAAATTGTATGATATGGAGAGATACAATGTGTAATGCATATATTTTTTTTGTAAATGGAGATGATCGTTTTTTTCAAATGGAATGCTATATTTTTTATGCCAAGATATCGAAGAGCGTTAAATTTTGAGTAAAACAGTACTGACTTTTATAGTACTTTTTGTTGGTTTAGTAGTTAGTTGAAGATTCAATACCAGCAAATGTTTCCGTAAGACCGCGGAGTTTACGTGACGATGTTTTCTCAACATGACCGATTCTGAGTATGGAATTGTAATCGCCTATTCTGTCCGTAATTCAGTATTGAAGTTATCGTCAGTGTTGGTCAGTTTTGAGAAGTTATCATCAACAACTCGACATTACGCACAGATCATTTTCAAGAAATAAAGTGAAATTATTCGTTAATTACTAGTTTTACGGCTAATAAAGGTTAGTACTCGTTTACTCAAAATTTCACGCTTTTCGATATTTTGGCATAAAAAACATAGCATTCCATTTAAAAAAACGAAGTTGACCCTCAAATCTCCGAAAGGCTTGCACTTAGAAAAAAAATATATGCATTACATATTGTATCCCTCCAAACCATACAACTTTTCCCTAAAAAGTTTTTTTATACAATGCATACTTTAGAAGTCATTCAGGGTTAACAGGTTGCGTGGACCACCCTATATGTATGCATACATACATATGTATGTACCTATACAGGGTGAGTCACCTAACGTTTGCACCTCAAATAACTTTGTTGCTTTTAAAGATACGTCAAATGTTGTAAGGGCAAAGTTGAATGGTTTAATGGGGCTCACAAGATACCAAATAAATTTTTGATTTTAGAGATATCAAGGTCACCTTCATTTTTTTAAAATGGAATCATCTTTTTAAACACCTACAATGATAGTCCCGTTCATTAGGAATTCAGTGACTATAATTATTCAAAGCCATTCAAGGTCACGGAAAAAAAGGGTGGTTCCATTTTAAAAAAATGACATAAAAACAAAAATTTTTTTGGCGTTGTGCGAGCCCCATTGAACCATTCAACGTTGTCCTCGAGACATTTAACGTATCTTTAAAAACAATAAAGATATTTAAGGTGCAAACGTTAGGTAACTCACTCTGTATAGTATACATACGAAAACTTAATTATACAATTATAATGTACGTAAGGCACGAGTACTTTTGTTCCTCTCTGTACATCGTACCCAGATAACACATGACGCCAAATGACGCCTTCAAGACGGCCTAAAGACATCTTAGACCTAAAATAGCCGTAAAATGGGGGTCTTCAAGGCGTCATGTGCTATCTGGGTAATTTCACAAGTATTTACAAGAAAGTGCTTGTCACAAAATCTCATTTACAATCATTTTATAGGATGGTTTCACGCCTCTTGCCGTGGCAATGCAACAAGGACACGATAAAGTTGTCAGCGTGCTTTTAGAAAACGATTCTAAAGGAAAGGTCAGACTACCAGCACTTCATATTGCTGCGAAAAAAGATGATTGTAAGGCAGCAGATTTGTTGCTACAGGTAATGAATACTAGAATTAACTGACTAACATCTTCACTATCATGTATTAGTTTTTTTGGGCTCTTATTTGACAAAATGCTTTTTTCAACAGAACGATCACAAACCTGACGTCACATCAAAAAGTGGTTTTACACCTTTACATATCGCCGCTCACTATGGAAATGAAGAGATAGCCCGCTTGTTAATAAAGCGTGGCGCTGATGTAAATTACTTAGCGAAGGTAATAACAACCTTATATGTATAACAATCTGCATAGATACGTACACTCTGCCCCGGTAAGCATATTACCCCTCAAAGCCTGCCCTACGTCCCAGATAGCACATGACGCCTCGAAGACGGCTTAAAGACGCCTTAGGCCTAAAATGGTCGTAAAATAGGCGTCTTTAAGGCGTCATGTGCTATCTGGATTGACTCCCAGTCGATTGTACAATCAAACACCTCTTTTCTCAACAGTATAGGGAGCATGCAATGTTCTATCTCTCATGCTCTCACAATCATTATATGCACTAGCTCTCCTTTTTTAAGTTCGCGCTCAAGTGATTGCGGGCTTGATTCGAGTCTATAGAAAAAGGTAGGGGAGTGACACAGTAACATACTAACCGGGGGCAGAGTAACGTATTTTTTATTTCTACAATGTAATATTAATTACCACACGCTGTTTATTCCTTTTATTAGCACAATATAAGCCCGTTACATGTTGCGGCCAAATGGGGTAAAAATAATATGGTCAAAGTATTATTAGAAAATTCTGCACAAATCGATGCTAAAACCAGGGACGGTTTAACGCCGCTTCATTGTGCAGCAAGATCTGGACACGAACAAGTGATTACCACACTTCTTGAACATTCTGCGCCTATCAGTGCACGAACGAAAGTACGTAAGATATTTTTGATCAAGAGTAATTATATGTAGATGCATTCAGTAATAGCAGTAGTAGTAGTATTATAATACTTTGTACAAAATATATTCAATGTATGCGACACTTTTATTAGAAACACAAATTATATTCTTTTTTAGAATGGTCTTGCACCATTGCATATGGCATCCCAAGGGGATCACGTCGATGCGGCTAGGGTATTGCTGTATCATCGAGCTCCAGTTGATGAAGTTACAATCGATTATTTAACATCTCTTCATGTTGCCGCGCATTGTGGACATGTTAGAGTTGCAAAATTACTTCTCGATCGAAAAGCCGACCCGAATGCACGCGCTTTAAATGGTTTTACACCGTTACACATCGCGTGTAAGAAGAATCGAATAAAAGTCGTCGAGCTGTTACTGAAACATGGAGCATCAATCGAGTCTACGACTGAGGTAATTAGAGAGAAAAGATTTTCTACTTTTATTTTAGTTATTATCTACAAGTTCGATGCAAGATTTGCTGCAAACAGGCAGCAACATAGGCAACAAATTGGCTCGCGCAGACTCTGTTCCGTTTTTGTCCCCAATTTGACATAGGTTATGATGCAAGACTTGCTGCCAATTTTCTTCACCATTTTGTCAGCTGGCGTTGCCTGCAAAACCCAAGCCAAATGCGGAAACAGATGGCTATGGTTTTTTTTAGACAACTTTTGTCATTATTTGCTTAATTTTCTTACCTAGTAATCTTTAATGTACTTCTAAACATCTAAATTTCCATGCTTAAATAATCCATTCTGCACCTACAGAATGAAAATCTTTTGTTGTGAACATAAAAACGGAATTATTTAATACGACACAGTAGGCGTGCTGTATGGGATGATTCAGAACGAATTTAGAAGGTCTTTTGAAGGTCTTTTACAGTAAAAAAATGTCAAACCAGCATAGACTCTATTCTCAATACATAGTTAGTAGTTACATTTGTATAAAATTTTATTGCTGTCATAGTAAAAACACATGTTTGATATAAAGTGATCGTTGCTAAAATAAAACTTAAGAATATAAAATATGATATAGTTACATTACAGTTTAGAAGAATAATTCTTTCATACAATTTTTATGGATGTGTATTTCAACGTTGGCTGTCATTTCTTTTAAATTTCATTAAACATAATAATTAAAGGGATTTTAAACTGGAGATCATGGCTATACCATGTTTGCACTTTCACTATGATTGTAGTAAAATTTTAAATTACCGTAATTAACATTACACATCGTGCAGAATTATCCCAATCTTTATAGTTTCTATAATAACAGTGGTACTGTCAAGTATGGGTTAGGTTTCTATATAATTATTAATTACTGACATGCAGCAGTAATAAACAGGGTTTCCCATAACTATGTAGTGGTGCAGACACAATGGTGGCGATTCTATATAAAAAAATAAATCAAAAACACAACTTGTATAGTTTTCGAGATAACAAAGTTTGAATTTTGAGCATTCGCTCCATTAGAGCATCGCATCTAGTGTTGCCAGATTTTTTAGAAGATTCCCGCAAACACAGTTGTCTAGAACTTGCTAAAGTCGCAATAATGCTGTGAAAAAAATGTTAAATTGAAGGTTTTTAAATTGAAGTATTTATTTCCGTATGATATATTCAAAAACTAAACATATACATATATATAATGAATTACACACGTAAAAAAATATATATACATATTTACATATACCCACTCAGCCAAATCGGCACAGTGATATTTTGTCCAATGCCTCTTATAAGCTTTTCTAATCAGATTGGGTACAGATTTGATGCAAGATCTGCTATAAACAATTTGCGCGTAAATTGGCGGCAGATAAGCAGCAACTCCTTCAACATAACCTAGATTTAAATTGATCTACACAAGTTCGTTAACCTAGGTTATGTAGCAGGATCTGTCACCAATCTGCCGCCAATTGGCTTCACGGTTCTGTCAGTAGGCTCTGCCAGCAAAACGCAAGCCAAATGCGGAAACAAATGGCTATGGATTTGTAGACGGATTGGTCACTATCTGTTGCCAATATGCACGCAAATGGTTATCTAGGTATTTAACGATTAGAGTGCGAACTCCCTGAAACTAGGCAATCTGCAGGCAATCAGCATACACAGGGTACCTCAACAGAGAGGCGTGCAAGCCGTAAAAAGTCATTGAGGGTCACAAACATAAGTCGTAGAAACTGTAAGCAATTGGACAGTATTCGTTGGCATGAAACTGTCACTTTAAAGATTTTTGTACAGAATTAAACTTGCCTATTGTATAAAATTTTCACGGACCAAAGTCCAAACAATTTGCACACACAGAGCATCATCGAAAAGTTTGCTCGCACATAATGAATACCCACTAAAGAGTTGGCCTTTGAGCATTTCATAGACTAGGTAAGTTTAATACTCTGCAAGAATTTTCAAAATGACATAGATTCCTATAGCCTATAGTATCCTATATTCTATGAGTAATGTTTGTGGTCCTCATTAACTTTTTACGGTACTATAGGCTCCTCTATTCAACTGATCTGTGCTTCTCGATTGTTCGGGGATTACCTAATTTCAGGTAGTCCGCAACTTAATCTTTAAATGCTTATAACTAAAAAACAAAGGGTCAACGGCAATTCTGCTTTTTTTGGTGTTTTATTATAGCATGTAGAATCTTCTGACATTTCTTATTGAACACTTTGTATCTACGCGATTGAGTTTTAAACTCAGTGATATCGAAAATGAATCGAGTTTCGACAGAATTTTATACTACATTTTCGGCTTGTTTTCTCATGTACACTCATCACCTTCTTGCTTGTACCGCTAGCTATGGTAATAATACCTTTATCATTTTTTTACTCAATTGAATTTAAACATTTGGGTGTAATGCTGTAAGAGGTGTACTGAAATATTTTGACTCACTGTAAATATTGAGAGTAGGATCTATCTCCACTTCACACTTTTTACCCAAATCAATACGCCAAAGATATTTTCAAAGTTTTTATTTTTATTTTTGTTTCGAGTCATCCTATGTAAATTTATTCGTAAAGATAATTCCGAGTTGTATAAGACACTTATTTTGACGTAAGAACACGTAACGATGTCTATTTAAAGTCAGTGATTCAAATCCAAGATCATAAAATTTATTGATACAAGCTGTCTCAGCTAAGAACACCTAAACTCTCTTATTTTTAATAATATGGGAAGTGTCTCAAGCACGGTGCGAATGGTTTCAAAAGAGGGAGTTTCGTAAATAGAAAATTTTTTTACGATAATTTTATTCGAATCTTTTAAGGTTCTCCGATATTTTTTAATGGAAATCGTATATTTTTCTTTATTGTATTTTGAAGCACGTGTTTAGATGCATTCAAATGTGTCTAATTTATGATCTTAAGGTGTCCTTGAATATTGAAAGAATAATGAAATTCTGAGACAACTTAGGATGATAAAAGAATTATTTTTTATGTTACAAAGGCTTAAAATGGTGTCTATTGGTGGTGATGCACTTTCTAAAATAGGAAATTCGCAGATTTTTACGCTTCCTCAAATACTTTCTAGCTCCGCTAGGGGAAAAAGTGACGTAGGGGAAAGACCTCCTACTATGTTTCTACCTCTTAGTATTGGGAATTAGTGAAATTTATGCCAGAGTAACATCCAATTTAACATTTATTTCTGTACCTGAAATCAATTTACCATGTGGTAGGAGGCCCTCCTCTTACGTCACTTTTTCCCCTAGTAGGAGCAGGGTCTGCTCGCGAGGGCACATATGGTTCGTACCTACTTGACCTCTAGTCAATAAAACATCATATTGATAATTGGTATTAAACACCCGCTAATACATTTTAATAATGTATAAAAATTACATCTATGAAATTCAACGACATTTTCATTGATGATTCATCATTATATTGTAAATAAAAAATATATTTTGGTTAGTGTTATAACTCCACTGTGCTCGTTTCTGGTACGTTTGGCAATGTTATTTTCGCACGCATATCTATATACGTGGTGTGTGTTCAGTTTTCTCGCGTATTCAATATTCAATATTTTTATATGTAAAGTTAATTATATCCTCGTGCATTATAATTAGAAACTTAGAATTCACTAAAACACAAAAAAAGTAAAATATTTTTTAAATGTATTTGTATTTCGCGGGTATGACCCTACTTTAGCAACATTGTCATGTCCTCAACATACTCTCAATAACCTACATATCCAGGACTTTATTGTCAAATATCTTCCTGGAATGTTCGGTATGGTACGCGATTTAGTTCATTATCAGAAAGCTCAGGATTTATACTTTCAGTACTTAGTTTTTAGTTAGCACTTCTAATTTTTGTGAATAGAAAAGATAATACTTCCGGTAGGAAATCGTAAGACTGTCATAAGAGCTGTGTTGAAAACTCAAGTTTTGACAAGCTTTTTCTTATTTATTTGATCGGCGACCGAGTCACAAATTTTTGTTGTGTGTGTGTACTTCGTTGTAATAAACAATCTGTATGAATTTTATTTAATTATCTAGTCTTTCGAATTTGGCACGAACCACCTTAAGCAGGCCATACACGGTGAGGTATACCTCAAGGCCTGGTCTCATGAGGTCGTCTCACGTTAGAGGAGTTGAGTTTCTCGAAGTCTCTTTGTAATTTGTCTTACTGTATATTCAAAGTGTTGTCACTCCATAGTATGACACATCGTTGGCTACGTTTTGATCTCCTGTTTGTAATGGTAAACAAAACAATAGGGCATTCCATTTAAACAAACGTTACCATTAGAGAAATCTTAAAAGATATGACCTTGAGATGACTTTCAATCTCATAGCCTAATTCCCCCCCTAAAATATACTAACTTTCTCCTGAACTATTTTATTTTTAACGTGACAAATAAAAGAATAATTAAAGGTGGTAGAGTTAAGTAGGACGCCCTGTATATGTATAATGGTATGTATAATAGTATACAAGGGTGATAACAAAAGTGGACTTCCTCCTCCTTTGACAAGTACTATCCACCTTTAAAGCTTTGAACTCTTTTTTACTATCCTGTTTACCTCCTCCTACTTCCCACAGAGATGCGAGGAAGTATTACCCCCCTTTATTTCTTTTGACATGTTAATTGCCGATTGAATTTTGTATGTCTTGCCTACGGCGCAGTGGTCGGAATTGAAAAATCCAGTGACATTTTGATATAACGTTTGAACCGTAGGGGATATTGATGTGACGTTTGGAATGTGTAATTTAACAATGTTAACTTACAAGTAGGTGAAAAGAACAAAATTACAATAACAATTATATATTTTAACAGTAAAAGCAATAACAAATAAAAGTTCAATTGAACTGCATTTCTTTTACAAATCGTCAATAATTAATTCTTCAATGAACTAATAGTACATGTTTCACAAGATGAAATTTTCGACAGGTCACAATACTAAGAAATATAAAAGAATTTTTTGGCCCAGATACGCGTGTCCAATACTGTGCACAAGACCTTCATCTAAGAATATGATAGAACATGTCTGCGTTTTTCAGTAGATTCTACAATTCGTATAAATTTGAAATAGACTTGGCAAATTATTTCACGACGACTAAGGGGCTAAAGTCGATTAAGCATACACCTTGTAGGCCTAAAAAAAATAGGTAAATTTAAACATTTTTTTTCTTAGGTAACTATTGAGTAAAGTATTTCGATCATTGTGGTCGATGTTAGGCAACATTTTAGCTTTATTTCCATACATTAGTTGTTATGTAAAATTACAAAATGGCGGAGTTATACAACATTGTCTACCGTCTTGTCTGGCAGAACCTTGCCAGGTGGAATTTAACAGATCTACGAAATTATTGATTCGCTTAACTTCCAATTTGGACATATTATTCCTTACGGAATTACCCATAATGCAGCGTACGATTTTTAAATAATTTTAAAGAGTAAGAAATTGGCAGCTTTACAAACAAAAATTTTTGTCACTGAAAAATATCAACTTCGAAAATTCATAAAAATTTAAAATATTAAAATATCGAAAATGTCGTATGTTACATCGCAGATCATTTTTATAGAGAATAATGTTTCTAAATTTGAAGTTAATCGGATGAATAGTTTCGGAAATCTGTTAGGTGCAAGCTGACAGGGTCCTGCTCATAGACACGTACATATGTCTATGTAGTCCAGTCGAATTAGCCTTTCTTCAAAAAATAACTTGAAGTAGCTATGTTTTTACACGAAAATGTTCGGAAAGTCATTAGAAATGAATCGTATACGTTTGAGACTCATGAAAAGTTGGGGAACATTGTTAAAAGAATTCGAATAGATTTGAGAAACATGTTTTTCGCTTGCAGAAGGAAATGACAAAGTCAGTAATAACTTGAGTAAATATAAATTAAATTTTAGATCAATGTGTGCTTAATTTTGGTTGCATGGTAATGAGGACCATATTCTCTTAAAATTTCAAACCTCTATGGTCAAATCCCTTCGAGTATTAAACAACTGAAAAAAAACAGCCTATTTCGACAGTTTTAATTCTTTTGCAACTTAACGTGTGGACGGATTTTAATATACTATATCTCACTTTGTAGGTATTTTTAATACCTAAATTTTTTATTTGACCTCTTTTTCTCTAAAATCTTTACATTTCCTTCTGCAAACGAAAAACATGTTTCTCAAATCTTTTCGAATTCTGTTGACAATGTTCTCCAACTTTTCATGAGTCTCAAACGTATACATTTAATTTCTAATGACTTTCCGAACATTTTTAAAAATGAGGGTTTTGAAATCTAAGTCGACTGGACTATTGGTCCTGCTACACATGCTGGAAGACAATGTTGTATAATTCAGCCATTTTGAAAACTTAAATAATAACTATATACGGAAATAAAATTAAAATGTTGCTTAATATCCCCGAAAAAGATTCTAATATATTATTCAATAATTACCTGAGAGAAAAGATTTTGAATTTACCTACTTCTTAAAATCTGCAAAGTAGTATGTATGTCCCCTGCAGAATGTGCATCTACTGTGAGAATAACCGATTTACCTTATGTTGTATTTGGACTCGTTTTTATCATAAAATCTGCACTTGATGAGTTTCTATTGCGGTTTTATATTCTACATAATAAAACAATTTATATATACAATAAACAATATGTTGAGTATTAAGTAAACATTAGTGGAAAAATGATTCATTCAGTTCGCTTCTTTTGTTGCTGTTGAGCAGCCCATTTAAAATATTTCTTGAATGTGATGGAGTTCACTAATTTGATGGTATTACACAAAATATCTTTTTATGCTTTACTCAGTTTATATGTTATTTTAATAATTTGATGGTGATTTAATGTAACCAGTAATTGTAAGAAGTTCATGAGTTTGTTTATTATTAAAAGACTGGTTAATAAATACTGTATTAACCAATACAAATGATCATTTTTATGTGTATGTGTTAATGCATGTATATTGTAATATTTGTATATATTATAAAAAAATATACATGTATATATATATGCAATATGCATTGTTATATTTAAAAGAAGAAATAACTCCTGTTGAAATTTGTCAAACTACAAATTCAGAATGTTAACGAACAATATCTATATTTTACAGTCTGGACTAACTCCATTGCATGTGGCCAGTTTTATGGGATGCATGAATATCGTGATATTTCTACTGCAACATGAAGCCAATCCAGATGTGCCCACTGTTAGGGGTGAAACACCTCTACACTTGGCAGCTAGGGCTAATCAAACAGACATTATTCGAATTTTATTAAGAAATGGAGCTAAAGTTGATGCTCGAGCACGGGTAAGTAAATGAATCAGCTAACGTAAAGACAAAGGACTTTCTCATAATATTCATGAAACTCTTCTCTAAATATCATGGAATACCATTGTCGCATGATAAAACATATAAATAATGTACACATAGAAATAAACATTTGTTCCTTTGCTAGTGTTTACCGTATTATACAGTCTATTAACCAGTCTTACTTTTATTTACGTTTGTGTATTTTTCATTCATTGGTAACATTTTTATTATTATTATTATTATTATTATTATTATTATTTGCATGATCAAGATAAATAAGTAGCGTATTATAAATTTATCGTAATAATTGATAATAATACGTTTCTCACTATACATATGTATACATATAGTATTATTATACATATATTACATGTTATACAGTGAAATTGTGTCGTGTTTTAGGAGCAACAAACACCACTTCATATTGCATCGCGATTAGGAAATATTGATATTGTTATGTTACTTCTGCAACATGGTGCAGCTGTGGACACTACCACGAAAGACATGTACACAGCGTTACATATTGCATCCAAGGAAGGCCAGGAGGAGGTAATGTATAAAGAAATTACAGAGATAGCGGATTATATCTGCACGCAAAACGAGATATACTTATTTTGGACAAGGCTTCGCGAGTTCCTTATATAGGTCTCGCAGTTGTAAAAATTTGTTATTTTCTTGTTATACATTTATTTCTGTATATTTCCATCCTCCATCATTTACACTTCATTTCGCATCTTGTTAAAAAAAAAAGTTTTCTTTATGTTCATTATAATTTATGTTAAGTTATTTACATGTATTGAATTTTAATAAAACGTTTCGTCATATTGATTACTTTTTATGTTGCCTTACTTCAGTGTTATATTTTGCACGTTTTTAATAATAACATTCGAAATTAATACCATTTACTTATTATTTTCATCCCCATTTTCTGTTCAGATTCCCTACATACATCGAAATTGTTTATTTGTATTTTTTATGCGAGAAATTAAAAAAATTTTCATTTGTGTGTAACGAGCACAATATAATTGTACTATTCGACAGACTGCAGTAGTCTCTGCGAAAGTACGATCAAATCCCCAGCACAAAGTGCGAATGCTATACAGGGTGGTCCACGCAACTTGTTCACCCTGAATAACTACTGAGATATACATTGTATGAAAAAACTTTTTAGAGAAAAGTTGTATGGTTTGGAGGGATACATTATGTAATACATATATTTTTTTTGTAAGTGGAAGCGTTTCGGAGATTTGAAGGTCAACTTAGTTCTTTTAAATGGAATGCTATATTTTTTATTGCAAAATATCGAAGAGCTTTAAATTTTGAGTAAAAAAGTACTGACCCTTATTACCCGTAAACCTAATAATTAACGAATAATTTCACTTTGTTTCTTGAAAATGGTCTGTGTATAATATCCATCTATCATTTTTGACATGCCTATAGTTTCTGATATTTCACGTGCAATCGTTTCGTTTCGTCATCCTTATCGTTTATTCTTTCAGAAACTGGGTACAGCGATCGGTGTTATCTTATTTTCCATTGTGACCCTTAAACAAAACTGCAAAGTTCACATATAACAATTGTACTTTCGCGGAGACTACTATATCTTGTTGAAGCACTTACTTAGTATTAATTAGATGTATCACTTTGTTTTTTGCACTATGTAAATTGTAGAATGTGAGCGTAGTATTACTTTTAATACTTAGCGTTTGCTTTATCACTTTTAGCTGTTATACGTTGAAGGTAAGCTATGCCTATTTTTTCCCGAGTGATTTTGTTAATAATTTCCTACAGCATATCAGGATAATTAACAAATTTTTCCAAAAATTTTATTCGAAACATATCAATTTTTGATTCGAAGAAATTTTCAAAATGTTTTACTAGTATCAGTGAGTTTACCAAGGGAAGGCACGAATATGAAGTCCCTTTTACAACGGCCTTAGATGCAAGTTGTGGTACATATGTATAATGCTCCAAAACGGTAATAAGGTTTGTCAGCATGGACCTCCATTTTTGAGATATTTTGGTTCGTTTGGTGCATTTAAATATTCACTTCGCTGTTTATAAATATATGAGAAAAACTGTTTAAAACAAAGTAAAAGCTATTTAAGTAAAAGGTAAACTGCAAAATGGTAAAATGGAAAATTTCTTCGAGATTTCAACGTTATTTATCAATGTTTCTTTAGATGGTGTCGTACATTGTTTTATACTGTTAAGGTGGATAAAAAGACAAACTCAATAACCTTAACAATGTACCATTTACATCGCTCAATCTCAAGATGTGGCTTAATTCTTTATAACATACCTGGATCATTTCCCTCAAAAATTTGTGTGGTAATGATATTTAATAGTATCTCGAAGCGTATCGGCGAAAAAGTACGTAAATGCAGTCAATAGACACTTCTAGTAACTTTCACCTATTTTCTCTGTTACAATGATAATATGTATGTAATACTAAAAGTATAATTAACATATTGACTTCTACAATGATCATTGGTATTAAAAAGTAAAGTTTCTAACCTGTGACGGCAGATACATCGAACTGCAAAATTACATATAATAATCAAATAAAGTTATTGGATAACTTTATTTCACTTGGAAACAAAAATAACTAATTGAAAGATTTTTATGAATGGTAATTAATTAGTGTTGGGAAGGAAAATAATGTTATTTAAAATGTTAAATGAACTAGTTTCTATGCAGTTAAAAACATTCAAATCCTATTTTATACATCTCCTTGTGAAAATCCTATTTTGACAAAACCGTGGTATTCCTCAATGTTCCCAATTATGGTATGTAAAAAATGTTGGATGTTTCTGTAACTAGTATAATTTAAATAGGTCGTGCTTGATTCGTAGCTAAAACTTTACATGCCATTAGAACATATCTTTTCGTTATGCTTGTCCACTTGATGCGAAAAATCAAGAAACATTCGTGTTCTAACAATATTTTTACTTTCAATCCGTGAGAAAGCGTATTAAAGATACAAACAAACATAGATGCAGTATGAATAGAAAAACCACATCTAACGATATAGAAGTTTAAATTACAGTGAACTCTAATTATATTGCCACTAAACATATTGCCACGCGAGACACTTCTCTTTCACGCATACTTGCAAGCACAAAAATTTGCTCTCCCACCAATGTTGCGTACGCCGGCGCACCAGCACGATCCAGCTTTTGCGCAAGCGCTGAGGCCAAAGTAATAACGATAGACCTTAGCATGGGGTAGAGGGGGGGGGGCTCTGAACTCATTGCCATTTTACTCCCCTACAACCCCAACCATGGCAATATAGTTAGAGTCCACTGTAGTTCCATTTATTTAGAAAGGTCTTCTTTTGCAGACATTTTTGTCATAAATTCTTAAAGAGTCGCATCAGTGTTAATTGTAGGTCAAGGTCTGTGAAATATTTATAGCTTACCTGCCGATCGATTTTTTCATTAAGGAAACAGAGTATACATATATTGATCCATTAGGGTAATTGCTTTCGGGCTATTGTAATGTATGCATATTCGATAATTGTTGCCCCTTTTCTTTACTAACAATATTAGACTTGTATGCAGCAATTTCTAAACATCTAATATATCATTACTAATTAACTCTTACGTAAATTTGCGCAATAACACGCTTTTCCGTATCGGCTATCCAATTTGATCGATGCACAACCGATGTACCGCGTTACTTTTTACCTCACAGGCCATTGTTTCTATTTCATTCATTAGGTGATCCCATGAGTAGTGCAGTTTTTTCGGTATGTATGTTACTGAGAATAAACAAGTTTTTTGTGAGTACAGTAGTCTCACCTTAAAGTAACGCTGTTGGGGCTGTAGAGTCGCCTTTTGCTGAAAACGCTACTTTAACGTGAGTCTACTGTAATTAGTGATTAATATATTTTCCACTTTCGTGCCAATTCGTCAATGCAGTACAGTAAAATCTTCAATAGTACCCAAAAATTGGGACTGGATTCCGGGTATATACGAAGTAAAGGAATCGATTCTAAATATAGAATTAACGCTGAACGTAGGAAAGGACAGCGAGTGAAAAATAAAGAGGGACTGAGCGTCGAGCCGATGACAACGTTTACATGCCAGCGTGTCGGAGAGACAACATTAATGCAACGATGCAATTTTTTTAGTTTTTATTTTTCAATAAAACTTTTACTAACGCATTTGTGCGATTTCTTTGATTAAAACAAGACTAAACACGATATAATTTGGATGACACTCACTTATTAATATCAATTAAGTGCCATAAATGATCAATAAGTAAATATGATTCAAATTATATCGTATTTGGTATCATTTTAATCAGAATAATCTCACAAATACGTTAGTCAATGTTTTATTGGAAAATAATACAAAATTTGCATCGTTGCATTAGTGTTATCTTACCGACACGCGAGCATTTAATCTTTTTCAGGCTCCCGCTTGGGAAGTTGCCGCACACTGGTCCAGATTGGAGAATTGAGTGACATTTGTCTATAACTTTTGAACCGTAAAAGATAGCCATAGGAAATTTGCGCTAAAAATGTTTAAAAATGTCCCTGTTTTAATGATATACAGGGTGTGACAAAAATGTTGGAGGATCTGAAAATGGGAGACTCGTGAGGGGATTTGAAACAAGTTTTTCCTTAGCAAAACCGTTATCCGAGGCTTTGATAACGAGATATTATCGAAAAACCCCGACCAATCAGAGCGCGAGTCTGCCAGCCGAGTTCCCGCGGTAACGTTGGCTACGCGCTGCGATTGATAGCAAAGTTTTATTTTACGTTATAATTGTTTCTTACTAAGCGTATTAAATAAAAACTAAAAATTTTATTATAAATTTTCTTAAAAAAGATGTCTCAATTACCAAATAAAGTGTTAAGTTTTCAATTTTCATTTTTATTCTTTAAATATACCTATATTTTAAACAATTATACTTTCGACAAAATGCCTTTACTAACGTGCTGTAGGAAATGTATGCATTATTTAATAAATGAATGCATTTACTATAAATAGTATACTTTTTAAGTAGTTACTTAGTTACTTTAGTTTACTTTATAATAGTGTATTTCTGCTAAAATCGTACATACACTGACTGGTAAGTGTATGCATTTACTAAAATCACGCTTTTAATGTGTACAATATACCTATCTATACCTTGAAATTATAATTTGCGTTTTATAAGATAAATGAAAAAGTAGCTTTAAGTAGTTAAACGTAATTTTATATGATCTTAATTTTTTGTATCCGCAGGTGGCAGCTATCCTTGTGGAAAATAACGCTTCTCTTAATGCTACAACTAAAAATGGTTTTACTCCTCTACATATAGCGGCGAAGTATGGCAATATGAGCGTTGCAAAAATACTTTTACAAAGGAACAGCATGTTAGACGTCCAGGGAAAGGTTCGTACTATGAATGTGTATTATTTTTCATAGAATAGACTTTTTACTTTTCATATGGGTACTCTATGCTTAGACCCCCATCTTTTCACCGGCATTTTTTTTTACTTCCTGTCGATTGTCTCTATTTTTTTCTGTAAAATGTATTGAAATTGAAAGACATAAAAGAAATTTAAACTTACAATTAGATCTGGAATTTGCCAGTACTGAAAACCGTTTGAACTTTTGATTAATTTCGATTAGCGAATATCCTGAATGTCGCTTGGCAAATGCCGTGCACACGTTCCCGACGGATATTTTCTCTACTAGTTCGAAGTAAAAATCGTTTCGACACTTTTTCTCGATGGTTTCTTCTTCAACAATGTCTACAGAATCTGATACAGTGTAGCAAATTTGCGCTAGGTAAAGAACTTTCCGTAAAAATGCAAAAATAGTGCATAGAGAATACGCACATCGGTTCTTTTTTATACATTCACGGCTATTTACAACCATTAAGAATTACACAATTTAATAACTAAATACACTGCTGTATGCAGGGATCTCTTCTGTATTTTTCATTTTGATGGGCTTTTGATGCAGCATTGGTTGGCCAACAGTTAGAATTGTCACCCTTTTTTGCAACTGGGCCAACACTCATACCCAACGTAGGGCCTACGTCACTATATACAATAAACCAACAATAGGAAGACAGTCGGCTATACTACACTTCCATAAAATCCTATACAAACATTTGACTTTTTGTTTTTGAAATAAATTAAAGAATATCAGCAAAAAGTAGTGCATTTTCGGTGTGCTTTTCACTTTAAACATTATTTAAACATATTTAGATGTCTATAATCTAATAACAATTTATATCATTTTGTTCGCAAAAGTCCAGAGAATTAATTCTTGTAAAAAGAAACTGAATAAATATTACTGTAAAAGCACAGCACAGCTCCAAAGTTGAAAATTTGCAATTTGTTTTAAATTTTATTTTTTCAAAAACTGGATCTGATGGAAAGAAACGGTTTGCAGATTCGTATTCAACTCATGAAGATCTATCAGAGACGCTTATTAGAAGTTACAAAAACGAAAAAAAGGTCAAATTTGTTGAACAGTGTAATTATTATAAGTTATTTCCAATCTTCTGTCCCCCGACTCTATTTTCACAAAATGTCGAATGTCAAAGGTCAAACGTGTTGCGCGACAATAACAAATTGTGAGTATATTCATAAAGAAAAAAACAAAAAATCAATTTGAAATATAATAACAAGTTTTTGGTTGTATGCAACGTTTTTGACGTCTTTAAGACGATATTTAAATGTTGGCAAACTTTGGGTGGGCCAATGTTGTATGTATTATCATTGTAAATTTCTTGTTAATTAACCAACTACATTAACTGTAGGCCCAATATTGGATATTCGTTGGCAAATTGTCATAACTTTTTCGTCGTAGGCCCTATTTTGGGAATTTGTAGGCAAAAACACTAACTATATCTGAATTACTAACTCTCAACTGTTGGATACCGTTGGCCAACCATAAATGCTACTAGGGTCTTTAGAGAGGCACGTCCTTTGATTTGCGCCGCGGGAGAATAACCCTGTATAATAAGTAATTCGTGTAGTATGTGTTGATATAGTAACTGAAAAATGTTTCAGAATGACATCTCTCCTTTGCATCTGGCATGTCACTATGACCATCCAAATGTAGCGAACCTTTTACTAGAGAAGGGTGCATCTCCCCATCTTGCATCGCAAAATGGACATACACCTTTGCATATCGCAGCTCGTAAAAATCAGGTAAGATGTTTTCATTGTATGTTACGTCTGTGAGAGAGACAGAATCGAAATAATTACGATTTCCGTTACGGTCAAGTACTAAGAGATGACTGAAATACTATTTATAGTCGACATAACCCTAATGCATGGGATATTTAACCCCTTCGCACCGGTGGACGAGAAATCACGTGGCGAGATATCTCGTCTACCGGTGCGAAGGGGTTAAATACGTTTATAATTACAGGCAAGATTAAAATTTACATAAGAATTACGATTGAGAGTTTACCAGTTATCAATTACGGTCGGAAATAGAAATTTTGGATAACCAGTAATTAGTTGCAGTATTATTCCACTTTAGTTTCAGTATGGTTGGAGCAGAAGAATTAAATTTTTTAGATACCACTTGCATGATTGATATTTTGTACCTGTTTGAGCAGATTATGTCTCTATTTCAAAGAAAAGATAGAAAAGCTCATTCCTCAGATTTCAGGGAAAGATTATAGAAGACATTAACACTAAGGCCCGTTACAGAGTCGAGCGGAGCGTCTGCGATTTGGTCGCGATTAGTCTTACTTCATTCGTCGAGTGCCTCAGTAGCATATATTATAATTATTACACAGGGTGTAACAAAAATGTTGAAAGTCCCGGAAATGAGAGACTCGTGAGATGATTTGAAACAAGTTTTTCCTTAAGAAAAATGTTATCTCAGGCTTTGATAACGAGATATTAGCGAAAAACCCCGACCAAACAGAGCGCGAGTCTGCCAGCCGAGTTCCCGCGGTGAATTGACTACCAATCGCAGCGCGTAGCTAACGTTACCGCGGGAACTCGGCTGGCAGACTCGCGCTCTGATTGGTCGGGGTTTTTCGCTAATATCTCGTTATCAAAGCCTGAGAAAACATTTTTGTTAAGGAAAAACTTGTTTCAAATCATCTCACGAGTCTCTCATTTCCAGGACTTTCAACATTTTTGTTACACCCTGTATTATAGCCTGTATTGAAGTTCTTGTACGTAGTTTTGTTTTATTCAAGTATCACCGAATTAATGGCTAAAATTGTTGCTGTGTTTTATTATTCACACAAAAGGAAGAAAAAAGAACATCGAATCCTCCGTGCTCCGTTTGACTCTGTAACGGGCCTTATAATATTTTGTCAAATTGTACGGTTTCTTGAATTCCATTAAGAAATTAATTCAATAGAAACTCAAACGGTAAATATCTCCTAATAAATATTTACAGTATATGAGTCAGTAAAAATAGATAATTAATGTTTGTGTATGACAGAACAGTAGTCGTTTTTGTGCACATGAATGGTCACGGATAGTAAATGGTCGTGTGTCGGATATGGCACACAGGACAGCAAAACAAGAGAAACAAAGACATTTATACATATTCTGAAACATAATATCGATTCGATTCTCTTCGATTCTATACTATTATTACTAATACTATTATTATTATACGTAAAGTTAAGTAAAATAGTACAGATTCGTAATTATTGATATGCGATGAAAAACGAAAATTGCCTTAACAGGAATACGGGTTTTCTTTGAATTACAGTTGAGTCATTCTACGTCAGGTTGATCACTCTTTGTACTCGAACTTTCAAATTTTTTTAAACTAACGTGTCTTGAAACATATTTTTTATTTTCATAATTTTACCCTCGGTTCAAGCGTTAGAATATTTAGAAAAAATAAGTCCATATTCTATGATCTTCCCACTTTCAAATAGGGTTCCTTAATTCGCGGACATTCATTAGTGAAATCGTATACAATACAGCAGCAGTGCATTCAATTTTACATTTACACGCATACATTTTCGCAATAATATTCGTAACTTTCATGGAGGAGTACAAATTGCCATTCGGAAATGCTGTGGCAAATCTTAGTAATTAGTTATTCTTTACTAACAAAATAGTTAATTTACGTAACACTTTCTAGATGGAGATTGCTTCTACTCTTTTGGAAAATGGAGCGAACGCAAATGCCGAATCGAAAGCAGGATTTACCCCGCTGCATTTAAGTGCACAGAAAGGTCATTATGACATGACGAATTTATTAATTGAGCATGGAGCTGATCCCAATCGCAAATCAAAGGTTCTATGATACATTGTATTTACATAAAACTGAAGTCGTTGCACATGAAATGGGAGGCAACTGTACTAGTGATAAATATATTTGACGTTACTTTTACGAATGAAAATTAATAACATAGCTTCTTTTTTAATGCAAAATTACAAAAGTTCAAGGTACCGTCTAACATAGAAATAAAATCTATTATGTTACATATAAAAGTTAATTAAAATAGAGAATTAATCTTAAAGGCCATTTTCTCCACGTGCATTAAAAAATGGTCATTTGAGCTAACTCCATAAATAAATTTTATAAAGATGCATTTAAGTTTCTGCTAGAAAGTACTATTTAAATAGTGATGACAATATTTGTTGAAAAGATAGTAGCAACTAAAAGTGTCTTCGAAGAGTCATCTTCAAATTCAATATAATAATTACGTAATTAATGCAACACATATGTTAGCCTAAACGTGTTTAGAATGGAAACGAAAGCTGTTTACCAAGCGTTATTTTGTCATCGAAGGATTTATTGCCTAAATGTTATAACTTTATCATCTGTATACTTTATAATCATTTTGCCTCGGAGTGGGGTAGACAGGGGTGCCTTCTGGTAAGAGTATTCTCACCAGAAATCTATTAAAAATCGATCCTTCCTATTAAAAATCGAAGCATCGGTAGAGTTTCTAATATATATTTCAATATAAATGTCCATAAAGTCTATTTAATCCTACTTCGTTTAATAAAATTCGTATGATGTTCAATATAATATCATGTGTCAGTAATAAAATGGCCATTTCATGTGCAACAACCAAATAGTTCTGTATTTCTGTACAAAGATAACGTAACAAGGAAAGTCGGCATGTATTAGTAATAGAAGCAAAAAATTACATGGGCCAACTTACCTGACCTACCATCTTACCACGGTTTATGGGTATTATATTTAGATATTTTAATAATAATTGCGTATGTTTGATATATCTCATTTGTTATGTTATTCATGAGATAATACCCAAATAGCACGTGACGCCTAATGACGCCTTGAAGACGGCTTAAAGGCGCCTTAGACCTAAAATAGCCGTAAAATGGGCGTCTTTAAGGCGTCGTGTGCTATCTGGGTATCATCGGAGCGCGAAACAGCCCAGATAACACACGACGTCTAATGACGTCTTGAAAACGGCTTAAAGGCGCCTTAGACCTAAAATAGCCGTAAAATGGGCGTCTTCAAGGCATCATGTGATATCTGGGAGTGAATTTCTTAAGTTGGGCTCAATTTCGCGTCGTCCGCTCGGATAGAACTGCTTGAAACGCTGTCGGGTCGGAGTGGTTAACATGATTAATATAATAAATTTTCAATATTTACTTTATAAGTATGCTTATGTTTTTTCTAATATAAATATGTTTATTTTTTCCTAAAATAAATATGTACAGAAATATTACTTTTACTCCGAAATGGTGGTACAACCGAATTTGAAAACCTGCTACCTAGATATACACATACAATTGAATAGGACTTACAAGGAGTGTATTTTAGGTGTCCGCCTCCGATTGCTTTGGTTTTCGGATATGTTTTGGAGGACCGAAAAATAAGAGATACGTATTTCTTTATAGCGGCCCGTTTTCATATTTAGGGGGTAAAACCACCCCTCAAAGTTTCGACCCGGAAGTAGTATCTCGAAAACCAGAGGAGATACATGAAAACTTCTAATGGACGAGGTCTGCGGTTTTTTATGTAGAATAATATGGTGCTAACAAATTGTCCAAAATATAATTTGTTTATAACAACAAAATTTCGGATAGAAATTTCGAGTGATGGTTTAACCCCTTCAAGTCGCGTCTCAGCCGATAAAAGAAATACGTGTCCTTTATTTTTGACTGCTTAACAGACATACGAAGTTTCATCAAAATCGGAGGGGGATACTTCCGTGCAATGCTTGTCCCTTGTGAGATATACACGTAGCTTCCTCCAAAAAGGTTCTCAAAATCATATTTTTTTGTTATAAACAAATTGTATTTTTGACAATTTGTTAACACCAGTTTATTGTACATAAAAAACTATGAAAGCCACCAATTGAAAGTTTTCATGTATCTCCTCTGGTTTTCGAGATAGTACTTCCGGGTCGAAACTTTGAGGGGTGGTTTCACCCCCTAAATATGAAAACGGGCCGCTATAAAAAAATACGTATCTCTTATTTTTCGGTCCTCTAAAACATCCGAAAACCAAAGCAATCGGAGGCGGACACCTAAAATACACTCCTTGTTAGCTAACGCGTCTGTACATTGCATTCTGTTTCTACTTATTCCCAGATAGCACGTGCCTTGAAGACGGCTTAAAGACGCCTTAGACGTAAAATGGTTGTAAAATGGGTGCTTTCAAGGCGTCATGTGCTATTTGGGTTGTCACTATGTATACATAAGCGTTATTAGATGAATTTTAAAAATTGATTGTCTTGGAAATGATGCTTGGTACGGAAAGATGTTGTTCTACCTGTTCGACTTATTTTTGTATTTAGAATCACATCCTTTCGGATTGTCCCACCATTTCAAAAACATCCTGTGTATACATCCAGATAGCACGCCTTTAAGCCGTCTTTAAGGCGTCATGTGCTATCTGGGCAACGACAGAACTAATAATTAGTTGTTTCTTTAGAATGGTCTTACTGCACTGCATTTATGTGCGCAAGAAGATTTCATCAGAGTGGCTTCGATTCTCGTGAAAAATAATGCAAACGTAGAAAGTCAAACCGAAACTGGTTATCGGCCAATTCACGTCGCCGCGCATTTTGGGAATCTCTCGATGATCCGATTCCTTTTGAAACACAACGCAGATATTAACGTGAAAACTAATCAGAACTACACCCCGCTTCATCAAGCTGCTCAGCAGGGCCATGCTCATATTGTGACTGCATTGATAGAAGGAAAGGCTTCTCACAAATCCCGAACTAATGTGAGTAAATATTCATTTCCGTTTCTTTCAGTATTTGAAATTTATTTACACGATAAAACCATAATTTCCTTTTTTTTTCATAAATTCTTTTAGGATGGTTTGACTGCGTTGAACATAGCACAGAAATTAGGATACATATCCGTCATGGAAGTATTAAAAGGATTGTCATACGACACAGCGACACCCGATAATAAAAATTGGGACGAGAAATATAAAGTTATCGCGCCTGAAAGTCTACAGGAAACGAGTTTCATGTCAGACTCCGATGATGAAGGAGGTAAGAATTATTTTAATCTATCGGGCTGTTCAGGAAATATTATGCTTCAAAGAATTTTAATTTATTAAGTAGCAAGTGCAATAGAAAATAATGTCAGCCTTTCAGAATAAATTACATTATGATTTTTTGTGTCCCGTTGTCGTTCTGCAAGCGAGTTTACTCCTCTTTTCTGTATTAAGTCCAAGGTCAATGTCCCTATTTCTAATCATGTAAGGGTGCTGCTATCGCAGAAATTGATTTTTATTATTTATGTATGCAACAATCGACAAAAAAACTTACTAGATATAAAATGTAAGCCTCCCTTTATAATTAAATTTAAATAAAAGTATTTTTAAAAACATTTTAACTCAACAATAGTCAATATAATATAAAGTATAAAATGCCCCTATTTCTGCTCAGAGAAAATGAAAATGCTCACATTTCTGTTTACGACTGTGTCCCTATTTCTACTCAGCGAAAATGGAAGTGCTAAAATCAAACTTCGGCGAACAATGTTAAATTCACAAAACAATGTTATTCTAAAATACAATAAAAGACAAAACTTTCATCAGCAGTAACGAATTTTCTATTTTATTCTTCATTCAATGAGATACTTAAGAGAAAACAGAAACTCTTTCATTTGCTCAGGTCTTTGTAAATTACTTTATAAAATGTCATTTTGCATAAAAATCCGCACTCTACTTATTGAACTTTTTTTTTTTTTTATTTTAGGAAATACTGAACTATTTTAAATTATTTTTTGTATAACTAATTTATTACTTAGCTTTTTATATTAAATGAATAATGTACGTAGTAAATACGGATATTGACCTTGCCAATAAGTGGACCACTATTTTTTGGTGAAACGTACTCGTTTCGAAATAATTCAAATACCTATCCTATTTGAACAATATTCCTTATTTGTACCCATCATCCTCCGCCATTTTGACTAAACATAAGGTAGGAAAGGTGTTCTGAATCCAAAATGTATTGTCATCATATTGTAACTAAATATAGTAAATTGCCTGTTGGTGCATTTAATAGAAATTAGAATAACAGGAAACAAGGGGATTGAACCTGAAAAACATTTTTCAAGGCACCCTAGTAGATGTAATCCAGTGTATTACAGAGTTTTTCCAGATAGCACATGAAAGACGCCTTGAAGACGCCCCTTTTACGTCTATTTTAGGTCTGAGACGTCTTTAAGCCGTCTTGAAGACGTTATGTGCTATCTGGGGTACCTATAGATGTTTGAGATTTCATTTAAGACTTTGATAATTTACTTATGAACTCCTTGGAAATTTTCGAACTGTGTCGCACTGATTTCCATAATTCGCTTATCAGAATGCACAGTTATTTAAAAAAATATTCGTCACAATTCAATTATTCAACACTTGGCATAAATTTAAATTCAGTATTATTATTTCGTTTTGTTTTTTTACGTAGAATCGTCACATCTCCGTTTGTACCATCAATTACAGGACATTGTGTATATTGTATAAAAAAGTTTCTAAACTGAAGTTAAAGCAGCAACTCTTCGTGCGACATTCACGCTTTTTATCAGCAGTTACACTATTCGATTTTTAAAGTATTTGATGCATTGATTGCGAATCTGCAAACCGTTTTTCTCTAGCACGTATAGTCTTTGATAAATTTGATTTGGAAGAAAATTCATATTTTTCGAATTCAAACCAATTTATCGGCCAAACTATAAAATGTATTACATTTCTGTTTACACGAAAAGAATCTGTAGACTTTTTCAAATACAATGATTTATCACAGGCGTCGGCAACCTATGACCCGCGGGTCATCAAATGACCCATTTGATAATTTCAGGTGACCCGCTTGAGTTCCGCAAATAAAGTATAATATATACAACTATAAAACATAAACATGAAACAAACACTTTGAGAAAGTATAAATAATTGATTAACATTTGTTGCCGACGCCTGATTTATCATATAGCACATTACGATTGTTTAAATATGTTTAAACTATGATTGAAGTGGAGAGACACCAATTTCGCACTAATTTTTAGGGATATTTTTCAATTTATCTCAAAATCTAAGGGTCTAGCCTAAATGTTGTGTAAACTTTTACTCGTGAAGCAAAAAGTTTCGATCATCGTTCTTCCCACCATCTTGAAGAAGAATTATCGGGACCATTTTTAGAGTTTCTGTAATTATTGTGAGTAGTACTTAGAAAAAAACTATTGTATTTTTAATAATGATTGAGTGAAAAAGACTGTTTCCATTTCAGTTTGGAAACATTTGGAACAGACCGTGTATTTGTTTGAAGAGCTAAGAATATTTACATGTTCGGTAAAAGAATTTTTACATGATGATAAAACGCGTTTTGGTTTGTAGGTTCAGATGCATTGATTAGTGAGCAACCATATCGCTATCTTACCGCGGACTTGATGAAAAGTTTAAGAGATGATTCGCTTCCAATTGATGTTACAAGAGATGATCCGATACATAGACAAGGTAACACTAATCTTCCACTATTGCTGTCAAAGATCACGATTTAATTCTGGTATTCTAATATGTTATTTATTATTAGTTGCAAACGAAGGGAAACAGGAGTTTACGCAGAGCAATAATTACTGTCTGGCAGAGAACTTTGATACGGACGGATATAATCTGGGGTACGTATACATTGTTTATCATACAAGGTAGAATTAATTACTTTTGGAGACTTAGCCAAATAGCACGGAAACGTCATATGTACGTCTAGAGAACGTACGTTCCGGACGTTCGGTACGATGATACGGTTTCAATTTATTCATTCTGTGCAAGGTGATAGAAGTTAGGTTAGCTTGGTTTGTGTTCAATAAATAAAAGATTAACTTTATTATTAAAGTTAGTCCCTGTTAATAAATAAGATGTTAAATGTTCTATCCCAGATAGCACATGACGCCTTGAAGACGTCCATTTTACGGCTGTTTTAGGTCTAAGCTAGGCGCCTTTAAGCCGTCTTCAAGGCGTCATTAGGCGTCGTCTGCTGTCTGGGATAAGAAATTATAACAAAAATATATGTCTAGGGGCTATGATTTGTGTGTACATTGTGCTTATTATTTTCAAAGCAAAATACTGATTCTGTGTTGGTTACAGACTGTTTAAGAAACAAAATATTTGTTCAAATTTTCTAAAGTTTCTGCACAAAACCACTAATGTCGTTACACTACTTTATTGATTCTCTATAGAATGACACCTTGCTCATGGGGTTCCATTATCCTGCACGGAATGACATTGAGTCAAAATTACTAACGAAACCATCCGATATTTAAATCCTTCGAACATTCGTAAGACTTAAGAAACGGACATTCTTAGAACATCCGAAATTAAAGTGTTGAGAACATCCGCAATTTAAGTCTTACGAACATCCTAGGGATGTCCAAAATCGACGTAGAACATTCTGATATAAACTGGACATGAAACGGATGTCCGTTGTATGTACGGTGCTATCTGGGTAGTAATGCATTACCTATACTATAAACAATATAAAACTTCTTATGAAAATTAATATTAATTAAAATAAAAATATTTTCATTTCTAGCCGACTTCATTTCAGATCGTAAGTAAATTTGATTAACATTTCAAGAGAATTTAGTTAAACAAATAAAATTACACCGTTAGTCACATGAACTCTACATTCTTAATTGCACCATTTTGAATTGTAATTTTGTATACAGTATTTTTGCGAACTAGAGATAGAAACTCAAATCGTTAATAGAATTCATTAAAGGAAGCAGAATAGGTCTTGATAAAAATTAATCACTAAATTAATCGTTTTCGAAATGTTGAACACTTCTAAGATATTTCTTGTTTGTTAATAATTATCTCCACAGCCCTATTGTAATGTTTTTATTTCTTCTTAGACAATTAAGTTCTGGTCTCAGTAAAAAATTTAAGTTTCAATAACACTGTTCAACACGTAAAATTTTTTGCAATTATCAATAAGCGTTTCTGATAGACCTTTATGAATAAGTTCGTAATCTACTTGAATACTGATTATTATTTTTATGTATATTTCATTGCGCACACCTCCAGGAATTGTATTAAATTTCGCACCTTTTAGATTTTTAGTAAGCTTCTTGGTGGACGCACGTGGAGGTGCGATGAAAGGTTGCAGGCATAGCGGTGTGCGTATCATTGTGCCGCCGCGCAGAGCAACAATGCCAATTCGTGTCACGTGCAGATTGGTAAAACCTAGTAAAGTAGCAAATCCTCCTCCTTTAATGGAGGGCGAAGCTTTAGCAACTCGTGTTATAGAGATGGGACCGATTGGTGCGACATTTCTAGGGTAAATATTTCCTCATTCGATGGATCATTTCTAAAACCGTAGTCATGAAAATCAGACATTCCGTTTTAGACCCGTTTTAATCGATATACCGCACTTCGCATCGATTCACGGCAGGGGCAGAGAGATTATCATCCTTAGAAGTGAAAATGGAGAAACGTGGAAAGAGCACGACAACTCGGTCGATAATGACGACACGTTGTTAAATACTCCATATGGTATTTTTAATATATAAGAAAAATTTAATTCCACATTTCGACTATACCTGTTATTTCCCATTGTCATGGTCACACATTTTAAGAAGTATTTAATATGCAGGGTGGTCCACGCAACTTGTTCACCCTGAATAACTTCCGAGATATGCATTGTATGAAAAAACTTTTTATAAAAAAGTTATATGATTTGAAGGGATACATTATGTAATGTATATTTTTTTTGTAAGTGCAGGCCTTTCGGAGATTTGAAGGTCAACTTCGTTTTTTTAAATGGAATGCTATATTTTTTATGCCGAAATATCGAAGAGCGTTAAATTTTTAGTAAAAGTACTGACCTTCATTAGCCGTAAACCTAATAATTAACGAATAATTTCACTTTGTTTCTTGAAAATAGTCGGTGTGTAATATCAAGTTGAAGATTCGATATTAAAAAAGATTTCCATAAGAACGCGGAGTTTACGTGACATTGTTTATCAACATGACCGATTCTGCGTATGGAATGGTAATCGCTTATTCTGTCCGTGATTCAGTATTGAAGTCATTCTTAGTGTTGATTAGTCTTGATCAGTTATCATCAATCAACTTGATATTACGCACAAACCATTTTCAAGAAACAAAGTGAAATTATTCGTTAATTATTAGGTCTACGGCTAATAAAGGTCAGTACTTTTTTACTCAAAATTTAAAACTCTTCGATATATTGGCATAAAAAACATAGCATTCCATTTAAAAAAACGAAGTTGACCTTCAAATCTCTGAAAGGCTTGCACTTACAAAAAAAAAAATATATATTACATAAGTATCCCTTCAAACCATATAACTTTTTTATAAAAAGTTTTTTCATACAATGCATACCTTAGAAGTTATTCAGGGTAAACATGTTGCGTGGACCATCCTGTAATTCTAAAAATTGTTGAACATCGAAGCAATAAAAATGTCGTCGCTATTTGACTTTACAGATCCTCAAATGAGTGCTACTCATTCCGGCAGAATTACTCGTATAATAACAACAGACTTTCCTCAGTACTTTGCTACCATAACAAGAATCAAACAAGAGGTTCATGTGATTGGTGCTGAAGGTGGTATTCTAATATCAAGCGTGGCTAATCACGTTCAGGCAGTTTTTCCACCTGGAGCATTGACGAAGAAAATTAAAGTCGGATTGCAGGTAATTATAATCATTATTTGATCGAAACATTCTTTTTATACGAGGGTAGTTGCTACAGTACGAGTACTTTGTTTCTTGTAGGCTCACGTAATTCCTGCAGAGCTTACAGCGAAATTGTTAGGCAATTGCGTTGCAGTCTCACCCGTGATAACGATCGAGCCAAGAAGACGTAAATTTCATAAACCCATCACCCTCACGATACCAGTGCCTGAAGCTGCAAACAAAGGAATGATAAATCAGTATGGAGGCGAAACACCAACGTTGCGTCTGCTTTGTAGTATTGCAGGTAAGCAACTGATTAAATTAACGTAAACAATGTTAAATTTCTAATATCTAATTTCTCTAAATTCCTCAAGTAAGGGGACAAATTTGATGAGTGTTTCCTTTTTATTCTTCTGTTGTTCAAAGTTTCTTACAAGTAACAAGTCACACAAAGAAATCGTTGTGAATACCTTAAGGGGGTATTCTAGACTAGAATGCCATTTTCTTAGGGTTTTATTTGTTTCTTCTTTACAAAGAAATCACGACTTTTTGGTATCAATCTTCCACACACACATTTTATGTTTAAAGAATATTCATCCCAGTTAGCACATGACGCCTTGAAGACGTCCATTTTACGGTTATTTTAAAAATTTTTGGCATCGTGTGAGCTCCATTGAACCATTCAATTTTGTTCTTAAGACATTTGATGTATCTTTAAAAACAACAAAGATATTTGAAGTGCAAACGTTAGGTGACTCACCCTGTATAAATAGTAATTTCTGAAGGAACAATGTATTGTAATAATGAAAAGACTCCCATACGCGCTTAGTGATCCATAAAGAGACACTGTAACGCGTGCGACTTCGCTCAAGGAAGTCATATTGAACTCTTTCTCGAACAGAAAACTTCGAAACCTCCAGTTTTAGAAATAGAGCAATTAGAAACCTTTGTTTGTGTGATGTTTTTATCTATTTTAGACAGGGACTTCTACTGAAACATAAAATGCCGGTATTTTCGATTGTACCTTCGCCCTATACAGGGTGTTCGACTACTAGTGAGAAAAAATTTAAGGGGTGATTCTTTGAGGCAAAATAAGACGAAAATCAAGAATAACGAAATTGCGAAAAATGCTTCGTTTGTTAGTTATAAACGTTTAAAACTTGACCCAAATGATGGCAATCCGCGCACACGGAGTGTCAGAAGATCACGGCTCATCAGGGACGTACAGTCACTTTAAAGACTCAACGACGTGCAGGAAAAATCGGTAGAACAGCTGTTTACTTACCCCGTAGAAAATGTCGATAACTTGTGCCCGCGGTATTTAAGTCGAATCCACCTGTATCGCATTAACTTTGATTAGTCGATAAAATTTGCAAGAAATGTAAATATCTTCTTACAAATATTATCGAGTAGAGAGGGTTAATGCCCACTCTAGTTGTCACGTATAACAATTGTCGTGTCCACGAGTATCCATGAAATTAATCCGCACATGCACGTACACCACAGAAGTGCGCGAAAAGTATCCACACACACTGCGCGATTGTCCCGTCAGCGAAAAATGTTCACACACTGCGCGATTAATTAGACCCGCGAGCGGTTCCTTTGTTGGGTTTAACACTCTACACGTTACACAAAACTAACACTCAAAATAATTAATTTATAACTATTTAACACTAATTGTTAACCTACACTAATTAATTTATAACAACTATTTAAAACTACTAAATTCTAACACGCAATAATTAATAGAACCTACAATATTTAATAAAACCTGCAATAATTAATAAAACCTACAATATTTAATAAAACCTGCAATATTTAATATAACCTGCAATAATTAATAAAACCTACAATATTTAATAAAGCCTACATAATTAATCAAATCTACAATATTTAATAAAACCTACAATAATTAATAAAACCTACAATATTTAATAAAACCTACAATAATTAAAAAAATCTACAATAATTAATAAAACCTACAATAATTAATTTGCACTATTTATAACGACGACGTACGCGACACTACTAAATAATCACTACTTAATCGCTAAATAAACTAAAACTTAGTTCTCCGAACATGAACTCTATTTGCTCGTAGAATGCAAAGGCCACCGTTCGGAAAGGACAACTGATATTGTTGAACTGATCCTCCCTCGTTAGGATCGATGTGGCGTAATAAATAGGTAGATCCCCACTCTTTCATGGCCAATACTTTTTGGGAAGGAAAAGCTGCATGGGAAAGTGTCTTGGAGGTCGCGTTTCTTTTCGTATATTCTTAGAGCAACATCTGTATTTTTGTGCTGAACGATGTTTTTGAACGAGTGCATGCGTTAATTGCTTATCTTCCGAAGCTTCGCCCGATAGGATAATATCCTTATGGGCATTGCACATTTTATTACCACTTCGATCTTACTCCAAGTGTTTGAGGTTCTTGTATTCGCAAAAAAATAATATGTAATTAACATGGATCATACAAAACGTGTAATGATATTAGAATGAAACTAAGATGAAATTTGCCGCACAAACCTGCATTACGATGCATAAAGAAACTACATAAAATAAAATAAAGAAAATTGTTAAACAAATACATTCAGTGTAATATGAACCGTTAGTAACATGGAGTTTGCATTCGACGTTGAAAGTTGTATTTACAAGTTATTGTCAAGAGGGACTGCCGAAAACACAATAGGCAAGGTCTTCGTCGCTGCCAGTAACACGTTACAGGCAATCCGCGGGTGGTCGCTCTACAGAAGACAAAAGACAGTATTATATTGTCCAGACTCGCCCATTCTCGGCATCGTGGTCAAGTGGCCCCGAGTGATGTATGAGAAAAAAATACAGATGTTGCTCTAAGAATATACGAAAAGAAACGCGACCTTCAAGACACTTTCCCATGCAGCTTTTCCTGCTCAAAAAGTATTGACCATGAAAGAGTGGGGATCGACTTATTTATTATGCCACATCGATTCTAACGAGGGAGGATCAGTTTAACAATATCAGTCGTCCTTTCCGAACGGTGCCCTTTGCATTCTACGAGCAAATAGAGTTCATGTTCGGAAAACTAAGTTTTAGTTTATTTAACGATTACGTAGTGATTATTTGGTAGTGTCGCGTATGTCGTCGTTAATAAATAGTGCAAATTAATTATTGTAGGTTTTATTAATTATTGTAGATTTTTTTAATTATCGTAGGTTTTATTAAATATTGCAGGTTTTATTAATTATTGTAGGTTTTAATCATTATTGTAGGTTTTATTAAATATTGTAGATTTTATTAATTATTATAGGTTTTATTAAATATTGTAGGTTTTATTAAATGTTGCAGGTTTTATTAATTATTGTAGGTTTTATTAATTATTGCAGGTTTCATTAAATATTGTAGGTTTTATTAAATGTTGCAGGTTTTATTAATTATTGTAGGTTTTATTAATTATTGCAGGTTTTATTAAATATGGTCGGTTTTATTAATTACTGCGTGTTAAAAATTAGTTTTAAATAGTTACAAATTAATTATTTTGAGTGTTAGTTTTGTGTAACGTGTAGAGTGTTAAACCCAACAAAGGAACCGCTCGCGGGTCTAATTAATCGCGTAGTGTGTGAACATTTTTCGTGGTCAGGACAATCGCGCAGTGTGTGTGGACATTTTTCGCGGACGGGACAATCGCGCAGTTTGTGTGGATACTTTTCGCGAACTTCTGTGGTGTACGTGCATGTGCGGATTAATTTCATGGATACTCGTGGATAGGACAATTGTTATACGTAACAACTAGAGGGGGCATTAACCCTCTCTACTCGATAATATTTGTAAGAAGATATTTACATTTCTTGCGAATTTTATCGAGTAATCAGAGTTAATGCGATACAAGTGGATGCGACTTAAATACCGCGGACACAAGTTATCGATATCTTCTACGGGGTAAGTAGACATCTGTTCTACCGACTTTTCCTGCACGTCGTTGAGTCTTTAAAGTAACTGTACGCCCCTTACGAGCCGTGATCCGTTGACACTCCGTGCGCGCGGATTGCCATCATTTGGGTCAATTTTTAATCGCTTATAACTAACAAACGAAGCATTTATCGCAATTTCGTTATTCTCGATTTTCGTCTTATTTTGCCTTAAAAAATCGCCCCTTAAATTTTTTCCCACTAGTTGTCGAACACCCTGTATAAGACCTACCCTTATAGAAATCGAAAAAATACCGGTATTTATTTTAGTTTCGGTATAGCTTCCTAGAGCACATGACGTCTAATGACGTCTTGAAGATGGCTTAAAAACGCCTTAGACCTAAAATAGCCGTAAAATGGACGTCTTTAAGGCCTCATGTGCTATTTGAATTTGATGGCATAATACAGGTATCAAAATTATACCGGTTTAAGTCCCTGATTTTAGAACCTATTTTAGGACACCTTGTACGTACAAGTACTCTTACATTTCAGAGTTTCATCTAGATTTTTTATGTTTCTCAGATGGAGTTACTTGATTCCTTTTCATTTTGTAATATTTTGTATGTAGGTGGCACAAGTGAATCGAAATGGGAAGATGTTACTGGATCAACACCATTAACGTTTATGAACGACAAAGTATCCTTCACGACAACGGTCTCTGCTCGATTTTGGTTAATGGATTGCCGAAATATAGGTGCAGTCTCGAAAATGGCCACCGAATTGTATGAAGAGTCTTTATATGTGCCGTACATAATAAAGTAAGTGCTATTATTAAATCGTTAAAACGTGATTCATTATTCGATTTCTCTTATAAGTAAAAAAAAACATAAATTTTCTGTGCAGTTTTGTAATATATACAAAACGAACGGATGTATTTGAAGCAACACTAAGAATACTGTGTATGACGGACGGAAAGGAAGGAATGCACACATTGGAAAGGCAAGAGGAGTTTGTCGAAATTGTCAAAAGTCGTGATGTTGAAGTAAATATTGTCTATTACATAATTTTCATCCCATTTTACTCAGTAGCATGCAATCATAGAATTTCTTAATAATTATACTCAAGCATATTTACACTATTTTAAACTATGTATGCATTGTTTATTACTTTTATTATATTGTATTCTTGTTCGAAATATTACTAAGTTTTTGTTCTCCAACTTACTTTACTGCTTTTCAAATATGTAAATAAACTTTTCATTATTTTTCGTTATTTATCGTTCAAAATTTTACTAATGTATTATTTTAATGTGCATGTGCAGATGTTACATGTATATTTTAATTATGCTTAAGTATTGTGTTATTTAATGTCAAGTTAAGCTTTAAATATTTTTAAAAACAAAGATTTTTATTTGGAAAACTGTGTATTCGTACACCCACGAGCAAAGTCCGCTTCCGTTGGGAGAAAAGCAGCGTAGAGGAAAGACCCCCCACCACTTGACCACAGAAGTCACTGAAATTTACGCCACACTTACATGAAAGAACCACATTCAGTTTAACATTTATTTCAGTACTCGACAAGCAATCAAATTTGCGCGTTTGAACGTTTGAGGGTAAAAGCGATGTATTTTATTGTCAGTGAAATGAATAATAAACACAATTGGTCACCAGTCTGTCAACAGCCAGCGTGTATCGGTCATTGTTCAGTGGTGCTATCGTCGTCCATTGAACGATTGGCGAAACAATCTCCCCCATTATAGCAGCAACGTAGGGAAGCCGACTCTGCTCGATTGCGCGGAAACCGTCGCATGAGTCTGTCCTTTTCGCACTTGTGGTTGTCCTCTTTTATGGCACATTCTCGTCTTGACGATATTTCAAGGGTCCCTGTTTTTGGTCGACACGATGAGAATGGCGGTAAATGGGAAAATACATGAATCGTATACCGGATTATTCATTGAGCTAATAAATAATTTACAGATAAAAAATTACTTTCTTTCCCTAGACTGGTTAGTATATTCATCAGTACCCCAAAATGCATTTCAGGTTAATGGAACTGCGAGAATTGTAGAATATGTGAGATGGTCGGATAAATCTCTGAACCCTTTATACGCAGTATCATGAGCTTGTCGAGTACTAAAATAAATGTTAAACTGAATGTGGTTCTTTCATGTAAGTGTGGCATGAGTTTCAGTGACTTTTGTGGTCAAGTGGTGGGGAGCCTTTCCCCTACGCTGCTTTTCCTCCAACGGGAGCCGACTTTGCTCGTAGGTGTACCCTCACGAGCAAACTCGGCTTCCACTAGGGGAAATAGTGAGGTAGGCGAAGGGTCTCTTACCAATTAGTTTTGGGAGTTACTGAAATTTATGCCAAATTAACATTTGGTTTAACATTTATTTCAGTACTTGAAATAAATTTACCAAGTGGTAGGAGGTCTTTCTCTTACGCCATTTTTTCTCCTAGCGAAAGCCGAATTTGCTCGCTGGTGTACACCCGCGAGCAAACTCGGCTTCCTCTAGGGGAAAAAGTAATGAATTCATGAAAAGGCCTCCTACCACTTGGTATTGGGAATTAGTGAAATTTATACTAAATTATCACTCAATTTAACATTTATATCAATACCTGGAATAAATTTACCAAGTGGCTGTAGGTAGTAGAATAGTACGCAGACCGAACCAAGAAATAAAAATAAACATGTGCCACAAATGTTTAGATGAAACAGAATACAATTGTTGTTTATTGAATACAGTGGAGATTAAATGATAACTAGATTACGAATATTTATACAGATATAAACATGACGATTAGATGGTACTTTATTTCTTGTACTAGGAATTTCATCAACTGAATAGTATCAGTGAATAATATTTTACTACGATGTACAAGGTAGAAGACGCTTTATTGGCATAAACATCCACAATCCAATGATAGAACCTGTTAAGATTTTTATGAAAACATTTCAATATAATTAGAAGAAAGTTATGAAACTGGTTTTGAAAAAAAGTTTCAACAATTGCTTTATATTTATTAAATCTTCTTTGTTAATGTTAAAGTTTGCAATTATTATGAAACTTAAGAATTTTTATTATAACTAATTATTTAATTACTGTCTGTTTGCGGTAGAAGTTGGTTTCGACTCAGCTTAATATACGAATTCACTAAACATAAGTAATACTATACTTAATCCGCCCTCAATAATGTCAAACAGTAAAATCCTATAACACTGTTCAACAAATTTGAACTTTTTTTCGTTTTTGCAATTGTCAATATGCGTTTTTGATAGATCTTTATGAGCTAAATACGAATCTGCAAACCGTTCCTTTCCATCAGGTCCAGTTTTTGAAAAAATCAAATTTAAAACAAATTGCAAATTTTCAAATTTGGAGCTGTGTTGTGCTTTTACAGTGATATTTATTTAGTTTCTTTTTACATGAATTAATTCTCTGGATTTTTGCGAACAAAATGATATAAATTGTTATTAGATTATAGATATCTAAATATGTTTAAATAATGTTTAAAGTGAAAAGCACACTGAAAACGCACCACTTTTCCTGATATTCTTTAATTTATTTCAATTATGTGGGCCACCCTGTATATTTTATTTAAATTCATTAACATTTTTAATATTATTTCTTAAATAGGATAGAAATAGAGTCAGAAAAATTGTATTAGGAACCTTTATGTGACCCAAAAATCAGGTTTAGTTCCATCACTTCGAGACTTGTTGAACAGTGAAATCGATATGAAAATGTGGCGTTCCTTAACGTTGGAAGTTTTCTATCATGTAAATGTGCTGCCTTTTAATTTGAAAGATAGAATAATTTCTTAAGTTCAAACGTAATATCTAGCTACTAATGGACAATTTATTGTTTTTAAGTTTGGCACACTAATATGTTTTGGAATTATTTCTGCAAAAATTAACATTGGAACTATGTACCAAACTCGTCAAAACGACGGATATCAAATTTCTTATTTTACTATTATTGAAATTGTACAAGTGCTTTTGTCGGAATTTATGATGAACTTTAAATCAGTATACACTTTATATTGTATCGTATTGTGTTGTATTATATATTATAAAATTTAATGTACTGTACATTCAAGGCTGGTAGTTCTAGAGTTATATAAATCCAAGGCCGAAATTTCAACCGATTTTTAATATTTTCTTTATTTTTTATAATATATCCGTTCTTAATCATGTTTCATCGAGCATAAAGTTCTTAGGTTCCTAGTATTTCTTTAAAATAATATTTTAAAACATACGAATATCACATTTGCTATAATGATTGTTTTAAAATAATATTTAAAATAATATTAATAGTTTAATATAATATTTTAAAACTAATGAAAATCACATTTATTATAATGATTGCGCGTATTACAGGCTCTTGATGGAAAAGATCTGTACATTGAATTTAGTGGGAATTTGGTGCCTGTGACAAAGTCGGGTGTACAACTGAAGTTTACTTTCAAAGCTTTCCGTCAAAACCGTCTGTCCTTCCATGTAAAAGTAAAAGATCCATTACTAGATCCTGTAGCTAGAATGCTCTTCATGCGAGAACCAAAAGTCGCGAAAGGAGACCCGCCACAGCAACCGATTTGCGTGTTGAATATTGTTCTTCCGGAAAGTACGATCAAGATCGAAGATTCAAAGAAATTTAAAGGTAAATATCTGAAATACTTTCGTTCCTAAATGTAATAATTCCACAATACTATGGAAATAACATCTCAAACATCGTATGATGTAAAACTAATATTTCAAGCGTTATAAAATAGTTTTCTTGTCACAGATTACGAAGACTCAAATATTATAAATCAGAAAATGGATTCCTTGGAATTGAAGTATAAGACGGAACGAAAGGAGAAAATTGATGAACTTCAAGAAACATCACCCTCGGAAAAGAAATTCATAACTGACACCCTCCAAAAAGAACGAACAGGTATGATATTAATTTTTATTTTAAGACTCGTTTAATAAAGCGGTTTAGGCGGTGAGATTATAGACACGAGAAAAATGCAGAGAGAATACAAAAAATTTCGAACAACGTGTTGAGTATAATATGTAAAATTGTTTCATCGTTATAACGATATATCAAGGGAACTAACGAAGAGGCAATTTTTAGTTAAAAATTCAAAGCACAGGGTGCAAAAACGAAAACCCGTACACAGAAATGTCTGCAGACATTGAATATCTATTACCCTGGTAATCCCAGACTTATGATATGATGTAATAAACGCAAGTTAAAGAGGAAAACTGAATGATTAATATTTCCACTAATTTCAATACAGTCTGTAGAAAATCGCGAAATCGATGATCGTTTTTTTATTATCACTAAAAATGAAACAACAAAATTGCAATTTCAATTCCATTTTTATTTAAGGCAAGGAAAAAAAGTAAATCTGCTTATGGCTCGAGCGTCGAGTAAGGCTTCTTTAATTTAATTACGCATAATGGTATCAACAAACGGCCGAACTATCTGTGACAAACTTCTTCAGTATTGTTCCGAACCTTCATTGGAAACGTTACTTCTTAAAGTAATGACTATCATCTTGCTCCGTTTATAGAAATGTGAGTTCGTTTTACTTAAACCCGAATTACAAGTTTCGTACATTTTTTTTCAATTCTGTTTCGTTCTTTGAAAATCGAGTTTATATTTTTTATCAAATTCTTACATTAATTTCCCTGTTTTTTTTTTCAATCTTCAGTTTCAGGGTTTTTTAAGTTATTTCCTAATTTCCGCTTAAAATCGGCGTGTTAAGTCTCGGAAGAGAATTAACTCGTTAAAAAATTCTACATGGAAGATTTAAGTGAGCAACAGGAAAGTAAAATGGAGACGGAGGGTGACGTTGCGGAAACGCAAGGCGAGAATACGGTATCTACGGATACAGCCGTGCATGATGTAGACTCTGTAGAACGCACTAATCAACGAGTAGAGGAACAGTGTCCAGACAAAAAGTTACCGTTGCAAGTTGCCACTGAAACGATCAGCCCGTCGAAAACAAACGAAACCGTGACGGGAACGAAGATGAAGCGTAAAGCGAGGTCGACTCGTAGAAAACTCAATGCCATGGTGAACAATGCCTCCTTACATTTCTCAGACACTGATTCCGAGGGAGAACTGACAACGATAGCGCCCCAAGCTCGAATATTAAGGCATACACCAGACTTTCAACAAGGGCCAATCATTTCCGTGACGTTGGACGAGGCGAATAGTGAAACTGGGCCGAACGAAAGTTTGCAGATTTTGTCGCCAGATGGCAAGGAAACGCTGCATTGTAACAGCTTCGCCGAACCGTTGACAGATGTTGACGAGATCTACGCGAGTGAAACCGAAAACGAGCAGAGAGATAGCCCCACTAGCCCCAGTAGTCTCAAAGTCGTAGAAAGTTGTTGTCAAGACGAAACGGAATTCGAGGACATCGATGACGATGAGGAAGTCGAAACGGCGATATATGTGAAGCCAAGGATCGATGTATTTTGCGAATATAGCGGGGAGACTATTACAACGAAAGAAGGCGATGGACCGTTCTCTGTTGAAGTCCGGAACAAAATGTATCTCGAGGAACGTTCGCAGAATAAGTTGCAGAGCAATACGCTGGATATTACGGTTCCGTCGAACACCGACGAAGAAGAGATGACTGTGTCTGACGAGGAAGACATGCAAGAAGCTTGTTTCAGCCAGAGAGAGGTACTCGACGATTTAGATGTTCTAGCAGCATCTCAGATCGTCATGAGAAATATTCATAAGACGGGCAAGTTGTTAACTGTAAAAGTCACCAGTGATGATGCGATTAGCGATTGTCATACTGATATTGAGGAAGTTGAACAGACTGAGTGAAATAATAGAAACTATACTGTGACGGTAAGAACATGGATTTATGAAGCATACTTGTACACTGAAAGGCTAAGTTGTTTCAATATTATCAGGATATTTAAGTTTTCTTCTGGAAGTTCAAGTACACACATAATATATATGACTCACGTTACGCTACATATCTTGTACCCTCGCAAGCAAACTCGACTACCACTAGAGGAAAAAGTGATGTAAGGGAAATACCTACCAGTTGGTCTCGGGAATTAGTGAAATTTATGCCAAATTAACATTCGATTTAACATTTATTTCAGTACTTGAAATCAATTTACTAAGTGCTAGGAGACTTTTTTTCTACGCCACTATTTCCCCCAGTGGAAGTTGAGTTTGCTCGTGAGGGTACACCAACGTGCAAACTCGACTTCCGCAAGGGGAAAAAGTGAGATAGGTGAAGGGCCTCCTACCATTTAGTTTTGGGAGTTACTGAAATTTATGCTAAATTAATATTCGCTTTAACATTTATTTCAGTACTTGAAATAAATTTAGTAAGTGGTAGGAGACTTATTTTCTACGCCATTTTTTTCCTCTAGTGGAAGCCGAGTTTGCTCGCGACGGTATCTTATAATACACTTGTAAAAATTCTGAATTTTAATATTATAAAATTATTATTATAATATTGTTGTGAAAAAACCTCTAAAGGATTTCAGTCGATGTGAGAATCATATTTGTTATATATTCTACATTCGTATAGAAAAGCGAGACAGCTACTTCCTTGGACCTGGTTTCTTTTCTACACGCGGGGAGGATTATTTGAACTGTTTGAGATAAAGATCAACTTTGTCTGTCTATTATAGTTGTTTGATGCGTATTTATCGAATTAATTGTACAAAATTAAAAGATATTAACAAATTGAATCGATTCAGTCACTCTGAATTTTTTCTTGAAAAACTTAAATGCATATCTCAAATTTTCGATTTGTATTTTTCTTGTCATTCAGTGTGCATAGCAAGTTGTTCCTTAATAGTTGGTAGTTTAAATTATTGTTACGGTACTAGATTATTTTTCTGGCACTTGTAGAAAATTTTACATTTTGAGACAATCACTAAGATATGACTTCCTAATAAAATAAACTTAATACACGTGTTTCGTAATTTTATTAAAATATTCCCAAATAGCACGAAAACGTCATATGTACGTGCAGAGAACGTATGTTCCGGACGTTCGGTACATTCGGAGGATGACCCGAAGAGGTTCATATGTCCCCCCTGCGTCCTCGTTAAGATCTTTAAATGTCCTAGGAAGAACTTATTTACAAAGTGGAACGTCCTGAAGACGTCCTGTGTCAACATTCTTAGAACGTTTTCCGAATGTGTAAAAGTAACATTCTCTGTACGTTTTGAACGTTTAAAGAGTTTTTAAAGACGTTATGGATGGTAATGTCTTAAAAGACGTATAAGAAACGTTTCCCAGATGTTTAAAATTACGGTTAGATTTCACAATCGAGTTGCCTAATAAAAATCAATTCTTTGTCTTTTGCGTATAAAAATAATCTTTAAACTAATAAGCTGGAATTTAATGAATTTCAGTGAATGTATGTAGTTGATTGGATGTTTTCGTTAAAAAAATTAATTTTTTCATAATTTTTTATGAGATTATTCAAAGACTATTCATTAATTTTATTTTTTTACTTATCATTGAATTTTTTTCATAATTAATTGCTGGTGCTATTTATTTAATTTTCACATTTCTGGTAAATTGTCAGTTTTTGTATATTAGTCTTTCTTTTGATATATATATAAATGTGACTCGAAAAAACGATAGAAATTTCCGGCAGACTTATTAGTATCAATAATACTTCTTCAAGTACATGTTAAGTTAATTTTGAAAAACACCCACGTTGCTTCAACTCTAGCTCTTTTAAAGACATTTCCTCAATTTCTGAATTATTGTGTTCAGAAATTCATACGTAACAAAAGAATATACTACAGTGGGTGATGAAGATATTAAAGCCACCTACATAAATTAACGATTTTACAATTTCGACTGTATGTTTTATAATTACATAAACTAAATTTAACTTTTTTAGTAAATTTTTAGTGGACAATATTTTGTTAAAAGAAAATTATCCAGTGTTAGACCTCGATAGAGTGAACTTTAACTATGCCATAGTCGGGGCTGTAGGGGAGTAAATTGGCAATGAGGTTAGAGCCCCCTCCATGCTAAGTTCTGTCGTTATAGCCTCGGCTTCTGCGTCTGCGCAACAGCTAGATCGTACTGATGCGCCGGCGTACGCAACGTGGTGGGAGAGCGAATTTTTGTGTTCGAAAATACATGTGAAGGGAAAGTACGTAGTGTGGCAATATGTTTAGTGACAATATAATTAGAGTCCACTGTATTCTGATTTTATTTTTACACAAACACAAAAGAACATACCTTTCGTAATGTGCCTCCAATAATTTGATCACCCATTGCAATGTACTACCTAAAAATGTTAGATATTCTGGTTTGCAAGTATTCAAATTCGAAGATCGTTAGAAATGGGTCGTATAAAAATCGATAACATTGACATATCTTGAACATTTATAAAAAATTGTTCTGTTGTCTCTATATAAAAAAATACTCACCGGCGTGTACAATATGTATAAGCTTATTGATTGCAGCAAGAATAGTGCACTAAAATAAAGTGAATATTTCGTTTAGTAAAATTTCAGGAAATAAAACTAAAGAATACTAAACACTTAAGAACTAACACTTTAGAAAACTAAAACGTACATGCTTCTTACGTACAATTGATTTCTATTTTATTGTGTACATCAAGACCGTCTGAAGTATATGTTTACTTTCTTTTTGCACCGTGCTTTGAATAAAATGTTACTTCCGTATGCCAGAAGTATAGCCAAAAATGAAAAACGCAGATACGCAAATAAAGCTGTCATTGTTCGGCCATACACCGTAATAAAATGTAAATATACTATAAATGTGATTATAATGAATTCGAGAAATCACGGGTAAGGAAGTAACCCCGAGAGGTCAAAGTATATTTTTATAAGATAAGAATACAAAGAATGCTGATATGCATTCAGCACTTGTTGATGAACAAATATACTTTTTGATGTTGACATATGATATTAACACAATTTTCTGTAATTATACTTGCAGACAAAACTGCTGTCCTGAACATAATCATAGACAACCGTATGGGATATTAATATTAAATCTCGTTGGGTACTAATATCTGAGGATAATAATAAAAACAAAAGAACAATCTTCATAAATTCTGCAAGAATTCAGAATTATATTTATGCATACAAATATATAAATACACATATATATTTTTTCGCTTACAGTTTCCGCGTGCATGTTACACGTTAAAAGATATTTTAAAACGATACGCCTCCTATGAACAAATTGTTATCTGCACAGCAATACAGTTTATCTTAAATGTTATATATATATTCAATTCTAACGAACATTTGTTGACAAAAGTAAAACTGTGTGTTACACACGTATACTTACTCGTTATAAAAAGTTCAATCGCATAATTCTATTAAAGTATACGCAATATTGTAAATATGCCATGTACTTTATGCGTTACATGTATTTCTTTAATAAAAAGTAATGTGAACATAATTCTTGGTTGTTCTAGATGCTGTTACTATTCATGATACCCTTGCGCAAAAAGCGGCTTGTCCCCTAGAATCTGTAGATGCTAGTTATCCCAGTAAAGTAGTCGGACAAGAGCAGGATCCGTTATCGCCCACCGTCGAGAGGCAGACGTATTCCGAGAAGAGGAAGTTCTGGGAGGATATATCGAAGAAACGCGAAAGCTACCAGCGTTCCGAGTCAGACGTGTCGAGAACGTCAGAATTGACGGCGAACGAGAGTGACAGTCAATATGTCCAGAATGTTGCCACTGAGGATACGGCGGATGTTCTTTCGCAGATCGACAAATCCGAAACGATGGAGGACCTGAATGTACCTGACATTTCCGAGTGTTCAGTGGCGGAGAAAGCTCACTATTTCGAGGAGCAAATACAAAAAGAAATGACAAAGGTCCCGTCCAGGCTGCATCAGCAAGCATCTTTGAAGTCTGAGAAAGATAAATCACCGAGGACGAAAATCACCGAGAGGGAACAAGAAGAAAGGTATATAACTGAATTAAAGGACGCGGTGGAAGACGTGGAAAGGAAAGGAGTGAAAACGTTAATTACTGAAAGTGAAAAGGAAAACTGTGAGATTAAGGGCGATGATGATATGAACGTGCGAGATATAAATATGATTGAAAGGAAAGAAGGGGACTACGCGACAGAAAAAACGGACAAACCTGAGAAGTTAGAGATGGATGCTGAAAAGGTGGATTCTTTGGTACAGGATGCAGAAGAGTGCATAAAGCAGGCAGTGGAGCATAAAGACAAATTGGAGATTAAAGGCATTAAAGAACAAGAAATAATCTTAGATAACCTTGAAGACCAACGCAAAGTAATTGTGCACGCGAATAGTGACATATATATGAAAGACAGTGAAGAAGTTCAATGGCATGAAAGAAAGGACATGCAGAAAGAAGTGGAAATCTCTACAAGCGTGAGAGTACAAGAAAGTGTGCAGCAGAAAAGGCAAGAAGAAACAAGCGAATTTGTTACACAAGAGAGCATGGGAATAAAAATGACAAGGGATGCTGAGGATAAAGAAGAAAGAGTAAAACAATCTGTTACCGTAACAATTTTAGAAAAAGAGAAATTAAAGAGTACAGAGGAACGAAAAGAAGGTACAAAAGAATTGGTGACGGAAGTCACAGAAGAAACCATGATAGAGGATACAAAACAGGAAGGAAGTTCGAAAGATTCTGTTGCAGAAGTAAGTCCAGAAAAAGAGATAATACAGGATATAGACGAAAGAGAAGAAGATTCGAAGGAGTCAGAAAAGGAAGTGACAGAGTCTGTTACAGATACGAAATTGGAGCAAACGGCGGAAATTGCAGAAAAAGTGAAACAAAAAGTTATCGAAGAAATTGTTAGAGAAGTCTCTGTGACGGATGTACAGAAAGAGCAGAAAGAATCGAAAGATAGCGTTAAGGAAATCCACATAGAACACGAAATGGTAAAGTGTATGGAAACAGCAGAAAAAAATATGCAAGAACTTCCTACGGATGTAAGTGTAAAGCAAGAAATTCTAGAGGATGTAAAAGAGCAACGAGAAGACACGCAACAATATTCTACGGATTTAGATGTAAAACCAGAAAGTGTAAAAAATGTAGAGGCAACAGAGGATCTAGAAGGACCTATTGCAGAAGCAAGGGTTGGGCAACATACGGAGAAGGATGTAAAGGAAACGAAAGGGAAAGGTCAAGAAGTAATTGAAGACATAGGCGTGCAACAGGAATGGAGTATCAAAGATACGAAGGAAGTGGATGCAAAACATACAACTGACGAAGATAAAGACACGAAAGAGTCTATCTCAGGCGTGATGTTACAAAAAGAGAAAGTTGCGGACCTAGAAATTAAAAAAGAAAACATTGTTACGGAAAAATCGAAAGGAAAGCGGATCATAACAGAGGAAACTACAATAATTTATAAAGTACAGAAAGATGGAACATTGGTCGAGGAACAAGTATTAAAGTCTGTACAAATAGGCGACGGAAGTGGCATTATGAAAACATACACTGACTTTATTGACAGTAGTGCAATACAATCGCGTGACGACATTGAGCCCAAAATACAAGGGATTCTGGAAGAGAAACGAATAATTAATGCCAAAGTTAAGGGAGAGATAGCTCCTCCGATCATGCAGGAAGAAGAACTAAAATTATCGGAGACATCTACCGACCAAGAAGCGGGTATTCGCGGAGAAACGGATGCTAAAAATGACGAAGAGCCTGTAGCGGTTGAAGAGGAAGCAGTAGCAGAGGCAGAAACGAAACAGATTAAGAAGGAGTCTCGTATACCGATTTCAATGTCGAAAATGGACAAAGATAAAGTTCAGAAAGAAGTGAAGATTAAAGTGTTCCCAGAGTCGAAGCAATTCGCAAAATCTGACGGCGTTAAAGACTCGTCCGTCGAAGTGCCGGACACAGTTTCAGTGACGATTAAGAAGCGGGAGTTTGAGTCGAAAATTCCAAAGCGCGTGATGGATGCCAAGTCAACGGCAGAGAAATCTGGGCAGAAAGATACACACGTTCGAAAAGAAAGCGAACCGTATACGATAACGGAGAAAAAGTCGAGCGAAGAAGTAACATCGAAGTTGGAGGAGCATTCGACTACTAAGAGCGAGACGCAAACATTCTCGAAGATTTTCACCGATCCTCAAGACGCGTTCAAAATGTTCGAGAATATGGATAACATGAAGAATGATTTTGCGACGGTTACTTCGAAGGTCGATCAGAAAACGTCCAGTATGTTGGCGAAGAAGGAAATAATTTCGTCGGAAATCCATAGCGGTCCAGACAAAATAATTACTCTCGAAGAGAAGGAACGCGTGGAGAAGAAGAAGTCTTCGGAGTCGCAACTGAAAAAAGAATCACCCACTGAAACATTGGAAGAGAAGAAAAGTAAACACGAGGAGTTAGATAAGACGGCGGTTCAAAAGATGTCAATGAACGTGACAGAGAAGGAAGAAATAATAGACGCGACGGCATCCGAATCAATGGCTAAAACGAAAGAAGAGAAAACGTTTAAGAAATTGTCTGACAAAACGGGTGTTACGACTCACGAGGCGGGCAGCATCACAGTACAAGAGAGCGACGCGGATGTTGCAATGAGAATCAAGAAAGATATTTCTGAAGGAGTGGGCGATAAGGATGGTATAAAAGTTACGGTGGAAGAGATTGCGACGGAAAGAATATCTGAAGCTGTTGCGGATTCGGGTCAGGTGGAGACGATTGCTCATGCAGAATCACATACGGAGACTAAGGAGAGTTTCGAAGTTACCCAATTTCAGCCAAGCGACACAACTGCACAAGAAAAAGAGCTACTGAAAGAAGACAGGATAATTACGAACGTTGAAGAGCATGTTCCAGGAATCGAAAGCTTGGAGGAGAGACAACGGCAAAAGTTTAACGAAATCGAGGCACGCACGATAGCAGAAACACTGATACAATCAATCGAAAGTGAACTTGAGGCAAAGTCTGCTGAAAGTTTAAAAACAGAATTACTTAGTAAAGGCTACTTGGAACAAATCATAAAAGAAGGTACCGAAACGGATCACGAGAAACTGGCTGACGAACTGACCCGTAAATTCGAGAATATAATGAAGAACTTAGCAGACAAAGAGACGGATCAGTGTACAATTGATGGAAATTTGATTCAACAGTCGAAACTAGGAGCATCGATGCAAGAGGAGTTATACGAAAAGGGGTCCACCAGAGATAGCATAAGCGTCAGCGAAGATATAACTAAAGACGAAGAGTCATCGCCTCAAGAAAAAGAAGAAAGTTTCGCTTTGTCCTCTTTGCAAGCTAGATTGCACGACAGAGATATCACCATGAGTCCTAGTAGCATGTCCGAACAAATAGATTTCGAGGAAACAATCGATGTCGATACAAACGAGCTAGAGGATATATCAAAATCTACTTTAAGCCCGCATTCGGAGAAACACCGGTCGGACAGGTCCGGCAAAGGAGCAGAATTGCAACGTGACCCGCAAAGCGAAACTAGTTCCCCTCAGGATAAGATTGTATCTGAACTTTCGGGCGCCAGAGTTCTGGAAATCCTTGAACCTGGCGTAGAGAGTCAATCCAGACAAGATTCTGTAGACGTGCCTTCGTTGGAAACGGACGAACAAAAAATATCCGAGCAAACTAGCAGAGGAATTCCGTCTTTGCGCGAGAGCGCGGACACGGATTCGTTTGAAAGAATGGTTCCAGAACGAGGCATAACTGTCAGTCCTAGTACCGTGTCGGAAATTACCAATGTAGACTCTTCTTCGGTGCAAGAACCACCTGTCCCAGTTACAGCGCAACAGGAGCACGAGGTTGCAAGTACAAAAAGAACGGACAGCTTTGAAATCGAAAGTCCCCCGATGATGTCTCCGAAATTGAAGGTGCACGACCTCGAAATTCAGCCTGTTAGTTGGATGATCGGGGAGAAGAAGATCGAGATATCCGAAACACTGGAGCCATCTCAAATTTTTAATCAAGAATTGGAAGCGTATGAGTCGTCGCGACAAAGGGAACGGCTATCGTCGCAGGATGAATCTGTGGATTACGAGCAGGAGTCGGGTACAAAATCGTCGGAGGAAATCAGTGTGATAGAATCGATGAAGGGTACTTGTGTCGGCGATAAACACGTCGCGACGTCAGTCAGTAGAGATGCCAAGATTACGGAACAGCCAATCAGCGAGCAGGATTTCGAGAATGAATTAGTGGAAAATAAGTTAGACGTTAGTTGCCAAGAACTAGTTGATACCTTGCAACGCGAGCACGATGCGAATATACTCAATAAAGAATACGTAGAAAGTAGCCAACCACAAGGACGACCTAGCGAACAACAAGAGGAAATGGAGAAGCGGCAAGAGACTGGCTTGGAAGATGTGAAAAAAGAAGAAACGAAAGAAGAACATATTATCGATAAGCATACAGGTGCAGTCGTAGATACAGAACATCATGAGGCGAAATCCTCAGAACAAATGAGCGGAGAAGCGATTGAAGCTGATGTGTCTTTATACGATCAATGTTCGAAAAAAGAAGAAGCTGGACCAAAAGTAGATGACGTGGTTTCGAGGCCGGAAATTGAGCTCAAGTTAGAAAGAACAATGCTATCGAAAGATAGTGAAAAACTTCGAGAAGAAGTTGCGCAAGCACTTGCTAATGCTGATAAAACGGCACGCGTGGATGACGTATTAAAAGAATGGACGGAAACTTATTTATCGAAGATGAAACCATTGGGCGACGATTACAAAAGGCATATAGAAAAAACTACCGAAAAACACGATAAGTCTGGAAGATCAACGACAGTTCCTTCCGATACATGTGCCTTTAAAATAAAAAAAGATGATTTCTCTAGTGTCGATTTAAGCGCACGGTACGCTATAACTGTTTTAGATCAGGTAGTGAAAAAGGAGATCGCCGAGGTGAAAGAATCTCTGGAAGCAGCAAAACAGGATCTAATAGAAGAGTTAAACGAGAATAGCGAAACTGTGATTCAAATTAAAGATTCTCCTTCCGAGTTCCAGTTTAAATTACAACCAGAATCCATTCCGAACGATTTACCATTTTTATACAAATCACCGTCTCCTGAACGCGATACCGAAACAAAGAGCGATTCTCCCGTCCCTGCGTCGCAACCGCACGAATCACCGAAATGGGAGTCGCGAGACACAACTGAAAGTAAAATGGACTACGAGGAATCCCCTTTTAGCAGTTTCGACGAACCGATTAATATACCGAAATGTAAGATGCCTGTGATCAAAACCGAAAAGTCTGACTCAGAGACTGCAATAACCGTCCACGACGATTCAAGGGACGAGGACGAAGAACGTCCTAGTCCTGTGTTCGCCAGTAGATCTGGATCCGATATAGACAATAAAGACGAGAGTTCTTCTTTGGCTTTACCGCGAACAGTGCTCAGAAGACGACACAAGCCGAGCAGAAGTTCCAAGAGGGTTACATCCGACAGCGACGCGGATATTGGCTCCAGCTCCGGTGACAGTAGCAATTATCAGTCTTGCGAATACGAAAGTGGTAGTAGGCCTAGTTCTTCCGATATAGAGGCTATGCAATCGTGCGGTGTAGCCTCGGCAACCGTCTCGGAATACGAGACAGCGGTGATGTCGATGGACACTTCCTCTTCGAAACCGACATCCCACGAGTACCATACGGCCGCGACCTCGATGAGCTCCCGTGAATCGATGAAATCTTTAGCTTCTTTGAGTTCGGGCCATCTCGGGAGCATCGACAGTACCAGCGAACTATCAGAAACACTGGTGGCTTCTGAAGCGGATGCGGACAAAGAAGAAATAGAAGAGAACCTCAAGTGCGCTCTCGAAGACGAGCGTACGGAACACTCGGATTCCTCGGGTAGTGATATACCAGTTGACGACGCGATTGATAAGATCGATGGTCACATATCTTATCGTATGAAGCGGTCGTCCGAAATGATCTTTCCGCAGCTTCTCGAAAGCGACGCCACGATCGATGACGAACGGAAAGAGGAATCAATGCCAAAGGACGCGAAGGGAGTGGATTTCGCGAGCTCTACCGCTACGCCGATGTTGGGAGCTCTTCAATCTGTAGATATAATGACGTCCCGAGTATCCGAGGATGGTGTACAAAGTGTGTGTACCCAAGTGATTTCGGTTCAAGCCACGAAAGACGTTCCAGCAGATGTTGGCACATTTGTCGCGGAAATCGAGAGCAAAGTCTCGGATCTGAAAGCCCCCGAGAAGGACACGGAGATCGTGTCGGACACGCAAATTACAGAATCCGATATACTAGAGCAGAAGCACAGCGCCGATGGACTATCGAGCGAAAGCCTCGAGATATCTATGCAGACGTCGACGCCGTCGATGATACAACAGGCAAGTATGTCCACGTCGTCAGCGTCTGGTGTGTCCGTCAGCACCGTGGTTGGAAAAGAGAAATCGGACCGACATTCGCCGGACAGCGATTCGTTCGAGATGGTAGACAAGCCTGATATCATCGATGATTTCGTGGTTATAGAGGAAGTAGGTCGGGAAGCCGAGGAATACGATTCGGAAGGTAAAAGTATTCGTATCAGTGCCATGCCACAAATAAGCAATAAGAATTACGATCGGGATCTAGAAAACCTTATAGCCGAAAAGAAAGAAGATTCCCAAGCGAGTCAGCCAACGAAAAACACCGATGTGTTCGATTTCGAGTCCGAGGAGAGTCCGCCCCAAGCGTCGAACGAGGATCAGTATTCGCAGTCCTGTTCAGACGAGGAGCAATACGACGCCAATCAGAAATGGGTGAAAACGCAATTTTATTCCGACCCCCGGGGCTACGACATCGAATACGATCCGTACCTGCAACGTCTGGAGGACATAAAGGAAGAGGAGATCACCGACTTTGAAGCTGGTAGCAGTAGATTCGGCAGTTTAGGTAGTCACAAAGAATCGATAGGCAGCGTGGGTAGTATGCGAGGTAGTCTCGGAAGTACTCCAGAGTATGATATATTAGCGGGTAAAAAGTGTTTCGTAAGGCCGTCTGACCACGATAACGTGTCCCTGAGCTCGTTGCAGGAATTCGAGCATCTGGAGAGCGCGGTGGCTGCGGAGAACTCGAAAAAATTGCAATGCGGCTCCCACGATTCTGTGAATAATGGCAGTCTTCCAAGAAGATACATGGCCAGCCGATCTGGCCATGGCGACGACGTTTCGTTGTCCTCGTTAAAAGACTTCGAGGGGTTGGAGAAGGCGTGCCGAGAGGCGCATTTAATTGAATTGCGCGCCAGAGAGGAAGAAGACTTGTTGGAACACGAGAGTCCTGAGAATAAGTACAAATTGGAGAGTTTAGCGCGTACGAGGGTCGACACGAGCACGGCCGGCTCGTTCAATCCGAGCACGGCTGGCTCGTTCAATCCGAGCACGTCGGGCTCGGACGATTATGAGAAAAGGATCAAAGAAATCGACGAAATTATCCGAATAGCGCAAACGAACGTGGAGAAATTCGATCGGCAAGACGACACGACGGAAGATATCTCGCAGATCGAAATTATGGATATTGAAAAAACGGAACCACCTCCACAGGTACTGGCGCAATCGGTTTCGAAGCAAGAGGAACCAAAGGACACGAATCTTCACAAAGAGAGCAATGTCATGGAGACGAGTACGGACTCTCTCGAGCTAGACGATAACATGGACAAAAAACATCATCCATTGTGTCGAAGTTCGGATTCGTTAGAAATGAAGACTACCCTGGATTTCCCTTCGTTAAGTTCCGATTCGTTGAATAATGTGCGAGATGGGAAGGAGGCGCAGTCGGATGTTGTTGGATACGCGAGCAATCTTAGGCGTATCTCGTCGGATTCCCTCGATATGCCTTTACTCGACCAGCAGACTGTCGAGAGCCAAGGGAGAACCAGCGAACACGATCATTCCGATGGGGCACCGTCCGACAATTCTTTAGATCAAGGACCAGAAACGACGGAAAACAATCTCAGAACTGACAAAACGAGAACAACGCCAAGTACTGGCACATAGGAATATTTTCGTAGGTACGTATTTTATCATATACATACAGCCTTGGCCAGGGCCGTTCCTGGCGGGAGTGCAAAAAGTGCCCCCAGGGACGGCCGCAGACCATTTATCATATGTAAAATTTTAAACAAACAGAATTCAATCAGATTAATTTTATATGTATATCTTTGGAACACTACTCGTATACAAGAATGAGCTCTCCTTATATACAGCCCAAAAAAGCATATGATATTTAGCCATACTTATTGGATTAAATTCGTGTAGGTAAAATAGATAAATAGTTCTGTAGTTATACATATATAGAATAAAATATTCATCTTAAATAACACCATTTCTTTTTTAAGGGTCTTTGTTTCATTTTATGAACATATGAATTTAGAAAATATTCCTTTTCTATGATAACTGTTGAAAAACTGTATGTATACAGGGTGTAACAAAAATGTTGGAGGACCCGGAAATGGGAGACTCGTGAGGTGATTTGAAACTAGTTTTTCCATAGCAAAAATGTTATCCGAGGCTTTGTTAATGAGATATTAACGAAAAACACCGAACAATCAGAACGCGAGTCTGCCAGCCGAGTTCCCGCAGTAACATTGACTACCAATCGCAGCTGGTAAAAAACCATAGCAATGTGGCAGCAAGTCTTGCAACATAACCTGTGTCATATTGCTGGCAAAAACGGAACAGAGTCTGCGCGAGCCCATTTGCTGCCTATTTACTGCCAATGTGCTTGCAAGTTGTTTATAAACAAATCTTGCATCAAACTTGTAGTCATTAGACAAAATTTGGCTTTGCAGCAGGTTTTGCTGACTGGGGAATTCCCTTAGTAGATCTATACACTCGCGAGCAAACTCGGCTTCTGCTAGGGGAAAAAGTGGGATAGAAGGAAAGTATACTCCTACCACTTGATAAATTTATTTCAAGTACCGAAATAAATGTTCAATCGAATGTTAATTTAACATAAATATCAGTAATTCCAAGTACCAACAGGTAGGAGCATGGTAGGAGGCCCTTCTCCTATGTCACTTTTTCCCTTAGCGGAAGCAGAGTTTGCTCGACGGTGTACCATTCTAGAAGTATGAATACAAAATTGCGGATGTTCATTCATAGTTTTTATATTTCTTTGTTAATACATAAATATCCACAGTTTATTAATAATGACTTGACATTACACTGATGTGGTTACATAAATATTAAAGCACTGCTGTTTAAAATGAAACTTATAAATTAGTTACTTATTAAGTGTTAACATTTACTGTTTCGTTGCAGATAGCGGACCATCACGATTAATTTGTCACAAGATTGGCTACACGGCCACAACGATGTATTATCAAAACACTTTAAAATGCTTTATGTGTACGACATACATACGAAATTTCTACAAGATATTAATGCATTTGTCTTCGTTTTGTGCAATATCTTCTAAAAAAACGTTTACCTTATTATGCTTAAGTAAGATATTTATAGTACTTAAAGTGTAAGGTTGTTATTGAAATGAGATAGAAATATGAACGGCGCTTAAGTGTTTCATATTACATCTAAATCAATATATTTGACCTTAATCTTACGTTACTTATATTTAGGTGATTGCAGGGGTCTTGCTTAATTGTTTTTCGATTGTTCTCGTAATATTTAAGTTATATTTATGAAATTGTATTTTTAATGTTATTTACGTATTCTATTTGTATAATAATAGTGTTATATAAAAGTGATATGTGTTGTACATTTTTTTTTGTTAATTTTTTATTACTACGTATCTTTCGTCGGTACGCTTTCGTAAGATGTTGATGTTTATGAATTTCAGTGCCCGTTAATATTAATTACAAGTGTTCACGAACAGACAAATTTATATTAGTTGAATAGAAAATTTTATACGCGAATTGTAATGTTTAAGATATTAAGAGAAAACTAATAGGAATACATTCTGTACTTAATGTAAGATGCGTATAAACATATTTAACATGTTTTATATGCGACAACTTGAATCGACAAGGAATGTTACTTTGGTTTTCTTGCTAACGATAAATCGAATAAATATTATCAGTAATGCGTGCCCTTCGATATTTCAAAATGTTAGTAATTTTTTTTAATCGTTCTGAAAAATCTTTCGTTCGATTGACCAGAATATAAATCTATACAAAAAACCATTTGAACGTTATTCGAACCCCCAAATACACACTACCCTGTGGCTAATATTATCGAAAATTTAGTTGTAATAAAAATTCGTACTTATATGTCCTGCACGTACATTTTCGTCGATTTGAAAACTGTTAATTACTGCTTTCCAGCAAAATGATTTAACACCAACGAAATAATACCAGATTCGTAATAATTTGTTAAGGGGTTAGCCCACCCTGACCGTTTAAAAATCGTAGTTGCCTTTGTGAAATTTTTCTGGGAATACACGAAGGTACCTATGATTTTCAAGCGGTCAGGGTGAGCTAACCACTGAAAACGATCTCAACAAATTAAAATGTTAAGTTCTATAATTTCATGCATTGGAAAATCTTTAGTACCACTACATATTTACAGAAAAAATATCTTCATACATTTCTAAATAACTATCATACTCATCTTATCGTTAATATAACAATAAAAATCAATATAAGAATTTAACCGTGTTGTAATTTACTAGAAAAACCTTTTTTTTATACCGATCGCAATATCATGTAAAATTACTTTCAGTGAACATTTTGATAAACTAATTATGTGAAGTACCTACGTACTTTACATATGATGAATATCAACGCTATTTCTTTCAGGTAATTTCAATACGCTTTCTTACGCCATATATATTATTTTATAATTACATTCTTTTTAAGATTCAAAAGATTAATTATATTTTTAATTATAAAGCGTCATTTTTACATTTTTCATCATACATATTTCGTTTATAATCCTGATGAAATGATAGATCCGTGGTGAGACTCGAGCCCGCAATAAAAAAAATTGTTACCTGATCAGAAAAAGTTTCCTGACCACGAACATCTCATGCGACCAGTCTCGAGTTCTTCATTTAATCTTTCTTCGTTGGGAAAATCTTGTTTGGTCTATGCATATGAAATGTCGGTGTTTTTAACAGCACTGAATGGTTTATTGAATTTTAAACAAATTGTATAGATTATTATTTAAATATTTTACTAATATTTCAAAATTATATAAAATTTTATGAATTAAATTTAAATGGTACAAAATTTTAAATTATATTTCAAAAATTTATTTAATTTAAAACTAGTACTTAGAACAGTATATTAATTGTAGTCTTATTGCTGACCTAACGTATTTAACTTAATTTTCTTAAGTATACGTGCATATAAAGATTTCAGCCAAATTTCAACTGAATCTATCGATTGTTTTCATTTTTCTAAATAATCTTTAACACTAGAATTACCGACAATGAACGTGTTAGATCGATGAAAATGGCAGTAATTCAAAAATAATAAATCCGTAAATTTGTTAAAGTATCTCAAAAAATCCACTACTAGAACCTTTTACTAATCTTTTAGAATCTTTAGTTTACGAATCACCCTGATAACCAGTTGTGTCCAAGTTTCGAGGAAATTGTCAGCAAATAATGACAAAATTTGTCTAAAAAACCATATCCATCTATTTTCGCATTTGACTTAAGTTTTGCAGACAAGCCTGCTGGCAAAATGGTAAAGCAAATTGGCAGCAAATTAGCAGCAAGTCTTGCAACACAACCCAGGCTATATTGCAAGACTTGCTGCTAATCTGCTGCCAATCTCCGTGCGAATTGTTGATAGCAGATCTTGCATCAAACTTGCAACCATGTTGAGTACGTAACATTATAACACGCATTGGACAAAATTCGGCTTTGCAGGTTTTGCTGACTGGGAACCTAATAGCATGCTTTGGTAATAAAATCATGGTAAAATAATATAAAACAGTAGTTTAACAATAATAAATACTTGCGTGACGTTTATAGGCAAATATAAACTCCGTTACTGTCCTTTTGTTTATTACAAGTGTTTTTTTATAATACGAAACGTACATCGATAAAATAGACTCGTATTTTTGAGAAATACTTATTAGATAGAATGAATGTATAGTAGTATTAAATTATGTATCATTTATTATGCAATAGAATCTTAATAACATATAAATTATAGAATTATTCTTATCAGTATTAAAGAATTATATAAATATTCTATCTCGTTCTTACGGTGGTCATCTTTGATTTCATTTCACAAAGAAAATATGCTATCCAAATGCAACAAGATACAACGTATACATAATATATGCATACATTTATTGACTTATACACCGTTGAGAAATATAAATAAGTAAGGCATCGGATAAGTTCTATGGTCCCAGCATACTTTGATTTATCAAATAGTAATCCGATCGTAGTAAGAGCAAACAAATCGTTAATAATCGTAAATCCAGTAGATACGGTTTTTAGATTCTGTAAAAGACATGTTTTCAATGTTTTATTCATTATTTAAAAAAAAGAGAACATTTTTACATTTTAGGAATATTAGATTGTTGCGCATGAATTGAACATGTGTTAGCTTACAAATACTGCGAATCTCCTACGAAGACGTGGTTTAAATTAAATGACTAGTATACAATTAAAATAATTAGTATGCAACAATGAAAATTTTAAATTGAACTCGAAAGTAATCTTTGTGAAACTTCATTTACTTTACTGGTAAAAACTACTCTAATAATAACATCACCCAACAAGCAAATAACAGCTATATCTTCGAAATATTGCTTTTACATCGAAAAACGTTTGAATTTTAAAATTACGTACTGCGTTCAAGCTCAAATTAACTTAATAATTCGTTGAAATAGTAATAATTTCGTACACAACAATTTAATATTTTTCGAAAAATTAAAAATGTTACGTTATTGGAATTCTTACCTCCGTTTCGTGTATGTGAAGATGATTGTAAAAAACTAAGCAAAAATGTACAATTATGTAAAGATTTTGCCACGTGGGTACGACGGGGTCATATTTAATCCTAGATGTTACCTAAAGAATATGGAAATGAAATTATAATTAAAAAGAAGATAGATGAAAGTGAACATAAAACATGTAGCTACTAATCAATACCAATAAGAGTACTACATTTATTCAAAATAAGATAATATAATTATTAGTGAATCATAATAGGAGTAAAATTATTATTATGAGGAAGATAAATCAATGTAGACATAGAGAATCTACAGTTACAAGTGTCACTGTGCTCCTGGTAGAGATGTTTCTTTATAAAATCAAAACCGGTTTACTCGATGTTACTGTAATGCATAACTGGTACTCATATTTGTATGAACTCTTAGGAAGCAATTATATAAGTTCATTAGTAGTTTTAACCTATTATCCAATGGTATATTATAATTGTGTGAGTGATAAATTTTGATTGGACAACAATGCCAGCTCATTTAATCTTAGAGAAGTTTATTATTTACAAAGCGTGGTGTAAAATATATTGAAAATGAGGGACACGATAGAACATAAAGTCTCAGATAGATGCCTTGAAGACGCCCATTTTACGGCTATTTTTTAGGTCTAAGGCGCCTTTAAGCCGTCTTCAAGGCATCATTAGGCGTCCTGTGCTATGTGGGGTGTTTCTGAATGTTACTCAATGTTCCCTTCGCGATAATAAAACTTGAATAAGTGTGTTACAAACACAAAAGAACAATTATATAAAATTCAGAACTTACATTTATTTTATATTCGTCAAGACCTAAACGAGGACTGCCTGGAAACCAACTGGGCCCTTTCCAAACGACAGCCAATTTATTTCCTAAGGACGGTATGCGTACACTTTTCGTTATCAATTGTATCGTATAAAATACCTATAACCGTTAAAAATTTCACAGTTAACGAGAAATAAGTTTGGTTAAAATAATTGAAATTGTTACACGACACAAACATCTTTATAGAGCCATTCAGATGTACATAAATGTGGAAAAAGAGAAATTATAGAATCGTTGCATGTTATTCCGAATCATTTCGAAATGTGGCGGCGGTGTTTGATCTATGAACCAATTATTGAAATTCGGAATAAATCACCATTACAAGATAAATCGCATTGGTTTTTATGTCAATTGAGTTTGCATTTGCATAACTGATTCACACTTTATGTAACAGGATGATTACGCATTTCATCAGTTGTTAGATGGAAACCATACAGGACTTATGTACAATTAGCGAGAAAGAACAGTTACATGCACACTCACACGAACAACAGTTGCTTACCTGTAAATACAGGGGATTAAACGATCGAGGACTGACAACCAAGCCATAAATTATTTCGTCTTTTTTCTTTTCCTTCATGAACGTACCAAACAACTTATCCCATATAATGAGAACGCCGCCGTAATTTTTGTCCAAGCAATACAAATTACAGCCTGCAAGAAATTCAGAATATAATTATTAATTTGTAGGACACGAGCAAACAATTTTCTATGTTTACGTTCTTTGAATACGCGACGCCTTGTTAGATAAAACGAATTTGAATCACTTACCATGATGCACACGATGATGTTTCGGCGTATTAAATATTAATTCTAGCGGGCCGAGGTCGTCGATGACGGTTGTATGGATCCACAGTTGGTAGATTAAATTAAATTGGTTGTGAACGATGAAATGCGACGGTGGTAGAATTAACGCAAGGGGCAAATAAAACATCTGTAAATAGATTTTGCGTCTGTTCATGGCACTCCCTTAGTAGCAATTACTCTTGGCATTTTGATGGGCCTTTGATGCACTATTGGTTGGCCAACAGTTAGGATTGTCACTTTTTTTTGCAACTGGGCCAACAATCTACCCAACGTAGGGCCCACGTCACTATACTACGAAGGGCCAACTGGTGGTTCCTTTCTGTAGGGCCAATTGTTTAGTATCTACAATAAACCAACAATAGGAAGACAGTTGGCTATACTACACTTCCATAAAATCCTTTACAAATAATTCACAGAGAATAACACTGGAAATAATATTTATAATAATTATGTACATGTATAAATTGTATATGTATATTAAACAGGTAAACAAGTGTTTTACCAGCAAATATACCTTTACAATTTATTATGTACAATTTATACATGTAGCTAATTATTACGAATAATTATTATAAGTTGTTTCCAATCTTCGTTCCCCTGACTCTACTTTCACAGAATGTCAAATGTCAAACGTGTTGCGCGACACTAACAAATTGTGAGTATATTCGTAAATAAGAAACCAAAAAAACCAATTTGAAATGTAACAACAAGTTTTTGGTTGTAGCAACGTTTCTGACGTCTTCTAGACGATATTTATAAATGTTGGCAAACTTTGGGTGGGCCAATGTTGTATTATCATTGTCAATTTCTTGTTAATTAATCAACAATAATAAGTGTAAGCCAAACATTGGATATTCGTTGGCAAATTGTCATAACTTTTTCGTCGTGGACCCTATTTTGGGAATTTGTAGGCAAAAACATTGACTACAATATACCAACTAACTCCCAACTGTTGGATACCGTTGGCCAACCATAAATGCTACTAGGGTCACTATACAGACGAATGTCACGAACCGTACCAAAGAAACGTTTTCGGACAAAACCCTTTGCTGTTATCATTCGAATTGGGGATATGAAAAACAATGTACACAATACAAGAATATTTATAGTTACACGATCAAAATTTACCAGTACGTTTTATGAGCAAGAAATAAGAAAAAATATTGTATAATCGTATGTTCGGTTTATTACTAAGGTATGACAAAAGTTTTATTATAATTAAGGTTATGGGTTTGTTGGGATATAACTGTGAAAAAGTTATTTGGCCATGTTTACCAAGTTCATTTATTTCAACTATATATTTATTACTTGAAAGAATTGGAGCTTGTAATTATTATATTACAAAATAATAGAATAGGGGCGATATCTGTTGTTTTTTTTTATTAACTATAGATTATTAACTGTCAATCAACGAAAAATTTAATGAATCAGTGTTGAAGTAGTTTCGTTTCGAAAAGTGAAAATTTAGTCCTTTTTTTGTTTTTCTGCTATAAGACTTCACCTGAGTAGGTAAGTCTTAAATGACTAATTTTTTATTTTGTAGAATTGTTTCAGCGTTTTTTTCATTCAACAACTTGATGGACAAAGGGGATTTTAATACATCCACTGATTCAAATCTTACCATCTTCAAAATTTCTGATTGTTTTTCCAAATATTTTGTCCCCGAGTGAAAGAATTTGTAAATATTCGTGTTTGAGAAACTTCATTATTCTAGAATTTAATCTGAAGAAATCTATTTTTATTCTAAAATTTGTAACATTTTTATCATTCAAGATAGACAGTTTCGTTTTAAATTAGGTAAAATTTTGTAGATCGGCATAATAAAACGATCCTTTTATGTGGAACAACCGAATGATTTATTATTCGAGAGAATGCCACTGCAAGTTCAGATAGCGTGGAGAGCATCAATTGCAACCGCGTCCAGTTGCGGTGTACCTTCGAGACCGCCCGCAGAATTCTGTGCACGTAATACGAGCGATACTCACGAAATTACACCAGTGTTGCAAAACGGACTGCCGAAGACCAACCGCGAGTGTGAACTCCTCGCTGCTGTGATGTACTTGATGGTGAGCCCATAAAAAGTGCACCTCTGCAAACGGGCGAGAAACACTATAAATTCGTCAACTAGAGGGGACGAAGTATGACACACATGGTTGGATTAGGAATTTAACCGTGGTTACTGCGGTGAACCCAATAGTAACAAAAATCCACTCCGACGGCGGTTAAACACCAGGTCCACACCGAGTTCCATGGCAAATTCCACCAGTGATATTTCTCGTGAATTACGATGTACAGATAATATTCAGCGCTGCGGAAGAAGACGCTGAAAAATTCATTAAAGATAAAAACAAAAAGAAATCGATATTAAATCATTCAAATTATTCCATTCGTTCGAGTTCATTGTACAGGATGGGCCCATGGGCGTAGCCAGAGGGGGCGTTTTTACCCCACCCTACAAGAAAAAAATTTTATTTCGCCCCCTCCCCCTTCTTTCCGAGAGTTACAAAATTTTTGCGTAATATTTAATATTGCAGTATAATTTGAAACACGACCAACAGCCTTTATTAACAAAACGCATATATTTGCAACGATTTATGACTTTAACACTAGAACTATCAAACAAGTCAAAATGACTTGTCAATACATTCTTATAACGATGATTAAAATGATATAGCAATACATTTTCTAAGATCTTTGGAATTTTTATTACGATTTGAAAGTGAAGAAATTAGTTAATTTATAAGGTTATCAATTTTCAACAGTTTGTCATATTTATCAATCGATCAAATTATACATATATGCGTTTATCATCGGCAGTTCTAGTGTCAAAAACAAAATAAAGCGTGTCTGGTTACGTACAGCCTTTTTCACTGTGGCAGTCGATGTGATAATATTTTTGCCCCCCCCCCCCCGACTGATAAGCTGGCTACGCCCATGGGTGGACCAGTGGTTTGTAAGCTTTCTCGAAGTCGCAGAACACTTCTGGTTACAAGACAAATTTGCGGAAAGCCAAAATCACTGAGGTCGTAAAACTAACAATAAAAGTATGCATGAACATGCCTTGATTAAAAAAATTTAATTATTCGTTAAGATTCAAGCGTAGTTTTCTAGCGCCAGTACACCGCTTTCATAATTTTACGGAGCAATTGTAACAAGATCGTGGAACACCGGTTAAGAACCACTGGGGTACACCGTAAAAAAAATGACCACCTTGAATATTTCTGAAACTGTGGGAACGAGAGAACATTTGTTCAGTCAATGTTATTTAGTGTAAATATAGCCATAGTGTGGCGTTGATAACACTGGTCAACATGAGTTTTATCCCAAAGAAAAATGTTTACTGATTTTTATATATTCTCTAGCCGAGCGGCAGCCGAGAGACAGTCGAGCGACAGTCGAGCTCTTGCGCTTGCCGCCTTTGAGTACCACTGCCAGCGTCGCAGATTTGACTAAACTATTTCGCTTCTGTATTGAACAGAAAACGTGTCATATCATTTCTGTTAATGCTTTTCGGAAGAAAAATGTTTACTATATCTGCTGACGCAGTCAGATTATGTCTTGCACCCTTACTTTTTAAAATAAATCAAAAAATACCTGTAAAAATTGGTGCATTTCGGGTGTCCTTTTCCCTTTGATCGTTCTTGAAACATGTTTAAATGTTGATAATGCGATAACAACGTATACCATTTTATTCGGGAGAGTTTAGAGAATAATTTGACGCAACAATCAACTGAATAACTATTAATGTTTGAACACAGGAAATGTTCAAAATTGAAAATTTGCATCTTTTTTTAAATGAAATTTCTCGGAGACTGAGGGTGATGGCAAAAAACTGTTTCCGGATTCGTACGCAGCATAGAAGAATCTATAAGAATCAGCAACGATTTCGAAGACAAACAAAAAGTTAAATTTTGTTGACCAGTGTAATTTTATTGTACAACAACTAACAGTTACCCAGATAGCACATGACGCCTTAAAGACGTCTATTTTACGGCTATTTTAGGTCTAAGGTGTCTTTAAGCCGTCTTCAAGGCGTCATGTGCTATCTAGGATATACTGTTTCAGAAATATTTTTCTGGTCCCTATCATAATGCTGGAAACCAGAGATGGGCAAATTCATTATTTAGATAAAGAGTTTCGAATAATCCGGGATAGCGCATGACGCCTTACAGACGCCCATTTTACGCCTATTTCAGGTCTAAGGCGCCTTCAAACCGTCTTCAAAGCGTCATTGAGCGTTATTTGGTATCTGGGATGAATAAAAGATGAAAAAGCACTTCGTCATTTTCAAATTCCAATTTTTATAACAAAATAATACTTCTTCTTGGATGAATCATCATTTGGCAAACAATTACTTAATCTCATTAACTGTTTAAAGCTCACAATGACGCCCTTAGATACCGTTGCTTTTCACTATGTATTATTCGAATAAAATTGTACCCAACTCTGCTGGAAACATTCAAGGTGGTAATTTCTATTGATCAACGAATTGCAACCCAGACAGCAGATGACGCCTTGAAGAAGTTCGTTTTACGGCTATTTTAGATCTGAGGCACCTTTAAGCCGCCATTAAGCCATCTTATTCCGCCTGTGTGCTGTCTGGGAATGTACATTCTATACATTACAGACAGATTAAGGAAATAGAATTGATAATTTGTTAATCGAATAAATACACTGCTCTAACCTATTGCACCCACCAGGCGAAGGAAACAAAACAAATGCCTTAAATTTTATAAATTACAATAGTACTAATAACGAGTTATGTTTCTGGATGAGAAACTTTTGGGAGATTTGTACGTCGTATTGACGAGCACAGCGACTGCAATTGCATGATCCTCCAATTGGTATGGGCTGTGTATAAAAGTCTGTAGATTCGTTTGTATTCTTGTATTTCTTTTTATCATTTAGGAATAAAAATACACGGGGGAACGCAGTAGCTAAAAATATGCGTTACAAACAACTGCACGAAAATAGATCGACTGTCCATCTACCTTATCCACACCGTCATGGATGCTGCCCGTATCTTAGGTAGATAGATTATTTGCGGTAAGATGCGCGCAATATTTGCCGCCTAGCAGAATAATTATATGTACTTTATAGTATATTCGTTAATACATTAATTTTTGTAACGAAATCACGTATAATGCTATCGAGAAAGTAGCCGAATGAATGTTAATTTTTTTTTACTATCAATATTATTTACTTATTTCATTAGTAGAAGTCGCATATATTGCATAATATTATCAATTAAGATGTAACCGTTATTTCATTTTCGTAAGAAACAATCACATATAACCACTAGCTTATTTTTATACAGAATAGATAAGAATACATACAAACAAAATGTACTTTGTATAACATTTGTATAATATTTGTTATGCAATATTAAATTAGATTTTATTTATAAAAATACTTTTCTGGACGATAACCATTAAAAAATTACGGACGTTTATTTAAACTGAAGATTGTATGACTAATTAAAAAAAAAAAAAATAGAAGTTACGAATATCATTAAGGTAAAACGAGAACGTTACTAAAGTTTCTGAATTTCTCTGCTTTTCCGCAATTTTTTCGTTCGAGTAAGTTATGAATACATCAAATCCACAGGCTAGGCATTAATATAATAGGCATCACTCTGGTGTAGTGTAGGCAGTAATAACACTTGAACAATAAAACTACGTTCACCGGTCATTTACCTATGCTTACCGGCCAGTCTCTTGAAACAACCAATGAGACAGCGACGTCATTTGATCGTTTAAACGAAATTTCTTTTTCTTCGAGGTCAATATAACTTGCTCCAGTATGATAAGAATGAAGAACGGGAACCATACCTGTGCAAATGTTTAAGTAATTTTAATGACGATGCTATCAAGCGTCTGTATTTAACCGCGATACTGATAAGGCTGCTCAATGCCAATACAATAAAACTTTTCAGGGAAATAAAGGCTTAAATGTTACATCCAACAGGTCGTTAAACTATCAAAAAATTATTATATATTGTGGTTGAACAAACCTCTTATTTATGGAAAGCATAAATTCGAATTATATAATTTTGTCAAAAGAAAACATTGCAATGTTTTGCGTTCCATTTGTTTATTATACGATCGAGTAACACGAAAATGGTAGTAAGTTTGTTGCATACATAATTATTAATACGTCACCACATACATTTACGTTATTCGAATAGGTACAAAATCTTTTGAAAACTTTGCTCACTAATTCGAATAAGTTCTACAATTCTCGATACCGAAACTATTGTTTCTCGTTATTATAAGTACATCGTATTGTAAGTCTTAATGCAAGTATAAAGTGCGAAATGTTTAATCATCTATCTATAATAATAAAAACATAAAAGGTACTCAATAATACGTTAAAAAGATAACATGATTGCCACGAATCGAATAATCAATAATAAATTCATCAGAGAGGAAACAAATAAGCGAATTGATTAATTTTATACGAAAATATTTCAGTAATTGGCAATTGGACATGAACACAATCTTCGGGTTACGACATATACAAAATATATGTATGTAATATGGAAACTAGTTACCTGCTGATGGTAATCCGGAACGTCATGCGTAAATTCGAAGATCGAGTTGTAAGGGTTAACGACATACCAAAGTTTTCCTGCGTTCTTCAAGTGTCCAACGAAATCGCCATGCGAAACGTTCATCTTGTGCACTCACCTATGTACGTTGTACCACTGATTTTGGGCACTATTACTCTTAAATCATGACCAAAGAAAAAAAAATGTAAACAGACTGAACTATGCCGACACCATTCGATGGATTCTGTTTTAATCATCGTCGTGCAGCATGCACGCATCGTTTATATATATAAGTTCGAGCTAACCGAGGACACGTGAGTATGCGCGCGCGATGTTTCTTTCACGGCCGTATGTGATAAAGGCGCGACAATGAAGACGTAACAATTATACTAGGACACAAACGATCGTAAATATTTGCGTGAGCGTGTCATCAGAATTAATTATTGAATGAACGTTGATTGCTTTATTATTTACATCGAATTATTTACAAGAAAGAAATTTTGTTTGAAATATCACTAACATTTGAAAATGAGGGTCGCTTACATCTACATTTGATAGATTGTTAATAGTACGATTATTAATTATATTCACCCCAATATATCAATGAAGACGTGTTATAACTCGAAAAAGAACTATAGAAACTAATCATACCACCAACATTGCAAATTTATTACAATTTGGAATAACTTATGAGTAGTGAATCGGTCGATAGTTGAACGATCTAATCATGTATCATATGAAAGTACCCTTTTTTTTTGCAAAATTCACTTTGTGTATAAATCTATGCACTTCTTCGTACTGTCGTTTACAGTAATGAAATTTTCTAAACATTCATTTTGTTCTAGCAAAACTATATCACATCGCTTCAACACCGCATTACAGAACAATTACAGATATCGTAATCGTTTGATTATTGCCCGTTACGTTTTCTAGGACATGTCGTAAACTACAAGAATTATTAATTGCATCTCGTTTGTACACTTTCATTAATCGTTAATCTTACCGTTTTCTTTAATACAGAACATTGCGAATGCGAATGATACGAAAGAAATGTTGCGTGAAACGTGAAACGATTCGATGAGGCAGTACAAAGAGTTCATGAGATTGAGAATCTGCGTGATACACCACTGTATGCAAACCTTCGGTATGTCAGACACTGCACTGACGGCAGACGGGGTGTTTCATAACGTGCATTAATTATTCGCGCAACGGTGGACAAACCAATAAATTATTATTGCTGTATACGAGGTTGTACATAAATTTCGTACGTTGAATTGAATCTTCTAATTAGTGATTAGTATGCAACATAATATAACCATATCCGTTCATATTCGCTTTTTCATAGATAATTATTAACATTATTTCTGAACTCTAATTTTCTTATGGTTAACGTATAGATCGATTTTAAATTGACAAGGAAAATTGGTACAAATTTCATTTTTACTTTTTGTCTACTTCAATGCCAACTACATGTGTAAATAAATAAATATTTTAATTACACAAGATTTACTTGGAATCTCAAAAACTGAATTAATTAGAATATAAGAATGAGAAGCATGTAAAGAACATGTACATATATAGAATAAAAAACGACACAAATTTCTATTATTTGCGACGCTTTAACTGTTTCCAAATAATAGTATCGGTAAACAATAGTTGGTAAATTTTTAATGCTGAATACAAACTGCCTAAGTCCGTCGAATATAATTTTTTTCGAAGTATACCCAGATAGCACATGACGCCTTAAAGACGTCCATTTGACGGCTATTTTAGGTCCAAGACGCCTTTAAGCCGTCTTCAAGGCGTCATGTGGTATCTGGGTATTGATTTCAGAAGATAAAGTAAGTACATGTACAGTATTCTTCTCCCATAATTGTATTATCGATCGGCTTATGTTATGATCGTTGAAAAGACAAAAGCGAGGCGCTAGAAAAGGAAACCATAGTAAAATCGTATCTTCTCTCTGTAACCGCTTTACGTGAATCTCAATTTATGTGATTGTATGGTGGAATATTATACAATTCGTTTATATTATTTACATATGTATGTATGCGCTTTATATACATATATTATATATGTACGTTTAAGTATTATTTTCACATTTATTTATTTATGATTTATTATTTATTTATGATTATAATATTACATTTACTTTAAATAATATATCTCAGCTATCCTGTGTAAAGATCCAAACCACAATAATGGACTGTGAAATAAAAAATAAAAATTTATTTTATAGTACATGGAAAGTAAAGGCTGTATATATGTATAATTTACGACCAATCATCGTAACAATCATTATATTTATTCTTTTGATTCAAGGATTATTTTGTAAAAAAATGTTTTCATGTCATTAGCAGCTTCAGAAATACGTAAGTAGAATATATACATTTAAATGAGATTCAGTGTTTACGCGTGATTGTAAATTAAATAAAACATGTTTTATTGTATTCAAAATATCAACAAAACTTTTCTGAAAAACAAATGTTTTCAGAATTTTTCGATAACAAATAATACAAATCTATTTTTTTATTATTATCTTTATTTTCGATATTTAACTATGCAGAAATGGTTAGAATGTATTGAACTGAAAACAATAACGATGTGTCACTTTGTTAAATATTTCATCCAGAACAATGTGTCAGTGAATGTTTATATAAAAATGAAAGTATTGTAGTAATTTTACACTTAATTATAAAGCATACGTACCAATTAAAGAATTAAGCTGGCGTTAAACGCGAATCACAGCAAACACAGAGTTATATGTATTGTATTTTACTAAACACTATGAATATCGTAGTAAAGTTAGAATAAGAATGGTACTGTTAGATTTATAAATCATTATAAAGAGTTTCGAAAGAAATAACTATAGAACGTTTAATGATCAGTTATTCTGTTAAACTAAAAATTACACATATTAGTACTCCCTCGCAGTTACAATAATCGAGAGCATGACCCTGCTAACACTGCCAGATAAGAAAACACTGTGCATAGCACGCTGCTCCGATGCGTCACAAGATAAACGTTTCCTGCTACGAATTCGTTTAAGGGGTTTCCTTCCTCATTTAATCAATTTCAAAACAAAGTGTCACTTTATAATAATATGTTATAAATGAGCTCATAAAACAATTTTCTTAAAAGAATTTAATATTTAAAATCGACAATCCCGTGACTATATGCGACACGTATATATAATCAATTATTTTTACTTGCCACGTTTATATTATCGGAAATCAATTATCACGTCTTTATTATCTTAATATATCGATAATCCGATTATTAAAACCCTGATAACCAGTTGTGTGCAAATGGTAAAGCAAATTGGCAGAAAGTCTTGCAACATAACCTATGCCAAATTGAGGACAAAACCGGAACAAGGTTTGCGCAAGCTAATTTGTTGCCTATGTTGCTGCCAATGTGCGCGCAAGTTATAGTTTATAGCAAATCTTGCATCAAACTTGTAGCCATAACTTATTTATAACATTGGACAAAATTTGGTTTCGCAGGTTTGGCTGACTGGACGCCACATTAACATGTATTCTTATTGTTGTCATTAATTTTCCAGTTAGTTAATAGAATGTATGTTTTGAAAATTTCCATAAACAAATATTATTACACTTAATCCTTTATTTTGTAAATATTGTTTATTGCAATTTGTTTGCATATTATGGTAATAATCCCATTATTCCTATGTATTAATGCTTGGCGGAATAATAAGTCTAAATAATGGTATTGATAAATAAATAAATATTTGTAATTGCGTAATATGTATATGTATATGTAATTTTGCACTTTAAAAGTAATTTCTAATTCCTTCTTTCTGCATTTTATTTTCAGTCTGTTCCATCGTATTTATTCTATATTATCTTTAAAAACTTATAAAAATAGAGAAAAGTGTTTTCAATGTGTATCATTTACACGAAAATGTGTATACATGTATGTATGTACATACATATGCGCATATTAGTGTGTATGCATATCTTTTAAATTTGACGATAAACACGGTTTCTTTCTTGACTACATTGAATGTTTACGTCAGGTTATACACGTGGGCATTCAAAGGTTTCATTAGTATTATTTGTAAAATAATCAACGGTTCTGAGTATCGGACGCTTTAAATTAATTATTGCAGAGAGGTAAGCAAAATATTATCTTTCTTTTTTTCTTAAAAATTGTACACATTATGTTCGTCAAGGAAACAATAACAGAGTAAGAAATTTGTAAATAGTGATTCGATTTTTTTAGGTTACCTGCATTATTGGAGTATTGAAGTTTTACTTAAATAATGAAAATAAAAAGTACAAAAGGTGTTATCAAGAAGTCAAAGAAGCCTGGGACGAAGAAAAAGAAACACTTAAGTAAAATAACAACAGATGATTTTTTCAATCAAGACTTTGAAACTGATGTAAACGTTAATGATAATAACGATGAAGGTAAGACTATATGACTTTACACAAGGAATTTAGAAACTGTTGATTGAATATTTAAATTTTTTATTTGAAATTATAAGTTGAATTGTACAACTGAAAAATGAGAGACAACTCTTGCAGAGTAACAAAAATTTATTGGAAAGTTGATAGTCTTTAATCTGTAATTCTTGCATTGCAATTGAAAATTATTTCATATTTCTGATATTCTGTGTAAAAGTTTTGTAATGTAAAAAATATTAATGACTTGAGAAATTTTATTATTCTTTAAAAATGAACAGAATGTCCACGTAATTATACAATAATATTGCTCACATTACTAAATAATACACCTATCGGTTTTAGAAAGAGTTTTGATTTTTATTTAAGGGGATATTAGTATACTTTCCACACAATATAAATATTTTCTCACAATATAAATAATTCTTTTATGTAGTTGAAGAAAGTATCCATAATGATGATCCAGAGAGCAGTGACGAAGACGTTGATCCAATACAACATAAGAAATCCTTAATGAAATTAAAACAGACAGATCCAGAATTTTATTCGTATTTAAAGGAAAACGATAAAAGTCTTTTAGAATTTAACATATCTGATGATGATAATAATGATATTGATGATGGTAATGAAACAGAAAGGAGACATATACCAAACACCGATTTGGAGGTACAATTATAAATCAAATAATAAAAGTAAAAAAATAATGAAAAATGTATTACCATATTTCAATAATATTTCAGGTTGCTAGTGATGAGAGTGATTATGAGGTAGATGAAGAGAGTAGCGCAGTACAAAATGAAAGAATAATTACACTGCAATTGTTAAAGAGCTGGCAAGAAGAAATTCAGAAGGACAGGTCGTCTTTTTTATTTCAAGACTACAATTACTATGATTGTATGCTGTACTGTACTCACAAAGTAATATTCATGTTAATTAATTTTACAGATCGTTGAAAACTGTTAAATGTATCATAGAAGCTTTCCATGCTGCATTAGAAACAGTGGCAGAATCTCCTAATCCAGAACCACTGCGGTATAAAGTAGAGGGTGGTGTAGGTTGGTTCTTTTTAACTTATTATTATAGTTACAGTTAAAATATTTCGTTTCAATGCGTATTTTTATAAACCATTATTGTTTGAATCATAAATGTCCATAAATACAAGCATATTAAAGCATACATGACAGGTAAATGTGAAACAGAGTTACTTTAGAAGGAAAGGTCTGGGTTTAAATTTATTAATCATAGATTCATGTCTGTAAATCAAAGTATACATACACTGCATTGCCTTATGGAATATTAAAACTTATATTCCAAACTGTATTTATTTATCTGCAGTCCCAAAATGCATCTGTTTAATATTATGAAGATTCGAAGATCTATTGTAGCTTGCCTTGTCAGATCATATCTGACATGTCATAAATACCAAATAATACATAAACAATTTAAAATCTTTTTAGTGTTCAACGGAGTTGTCCAATTATGTATACTACATTTGCCCAATACATTTAAACGATTTTTAAACTTGGGTTCTGAAACTCAGTTTCAACCTCATAAGTGTAAAAGGTTTGGTAAAGTTAAGGGTATTTTGAAGTCATATCTAACCGATTTAATTAAGGTATGTATGAACGTTAACATTTGAACATGTTGAATGGTGTATTTATACTGAATACTTCATAATTTATTCTTTTATAGATTTTACAAAATGTAACATCATCGAATATACTCACAGTGCTTTTAAAACATTTGCACCAAATGTTACCTTACACACAATCGTTTTCATCACTGACTAAACCGTTATTAAAAATTTTACTGAATATTTGGTCAACTGCAGAAGAAACAGTTCGTGTTGTTGCTTTTTTAAGTATATTACGTATAGCAACTACTAATAAGGAATCGGTTTTAGACATGTTATTCAAGGTAAGCTTGAAATTTTAACATTCCATTACGTAATAAAGTATCCAACAAATTCATATAATAATCTTTTTAATCAATTTATCGCAGGCAATGTATGTAAAATATGTTGAAAATTCAAAATTTGTATCTTTTACAACATTACCCGGAATTAACTTTATGAGGCATTCTTTGACGGAAATATATTTGCTGGATACTAATCTAGCTTATAATCATGCCTTTTTATATATTAGGCAATTAGCTATTCATTTAAGGAACGCTATAACTTTGAAGAAGAAGGTAATAATTCGTACAGTATATATGTTACATTTAAAATTTTGCAATTTACGCAATAGTAACTGTTATTGTTTTGATGCCTTTAAAGGAAAATTTCCAAGCTGTATACAATTGGCAATTCATAAATTCATTGCGGTTTTGGTCGGAATTAATTGAACAGTCAAACAGTGATTCCGTGTTACGTTCCCTTTTATATCCTCTTGTCCAAGTACGTATGAATAATTTCAACACAATAATTTACCGGGATGATCATATTTTTGATTACAAGTAAAATGGCATGCTTTATTTACAGATTATTGTAGGTACAATAAAAGTAATACCAACTCCTCAATACTATCCCTTGAGATTTCATTGTCTACAAATGTTAACAGATATTTCGAAAGAAACTGGAACATTTATACCTACATTACCATTCTTATTAGAGGTATTGTATTTAAAAATTTCCAAGATTTTTTCGTCTTTATTTATATGTATATAACAACGGTGGCCAAACTGCGGCTCGCGAGCCGCACACAGCTCTTTTACACCCTTACTGCGGCTCCCACATATTTGTACAATATTTCTTTTATAATCTTGTCACATAATACATACACGTATGTTTGCTAACTTTATTGTTCAGTGTGATATACACACAGACTGTAAGCGTAACTCACAATTTAATATCGTTCCAATAGAGGATGCATCTCTCGAGTATTTGTAATAGGCGATATATGGTTCCTATCTGGACTAGGTTTAGCCACCACTGGTATATAACTTTAATTGGCAATTACGTTTAATTTGCTCGTTTTATAAATTACCTTCTTCCTTTGTAGATATTAACTTCTTATGATTTCAATAAGAAACACAAGGCAGTTTCAATGAAACCAGTACCTTTTATTTGTATATTAAGACTGTCAAAGTCACAATTACAAGAAAACGGTTTCAAGGATAATGTTATTGATTCCATATATAAACTTATTTTGGAAAATGCCGCAAAGGATAGTCATACAATATACTTTCCAGATTTATATGTACCATGCATAATGCAAGTAAGTTCATAGATATGGTTAAAAAACGTTAACTAACATTATTTCAATCGTGTATAAAACGTAATACAACATCATTTCAATATTTTATAAAACTAAATGATACTTAAAAACATCTGCTACTGTCAAGTTTTACTAAGTGCATTGATTATGATTTTTTTTTTATAATTAGTTTACTGCCCTTATTTCTAGATAAAAGCATTTTTGAAAAAATGCCGTATTGCGAACTACTGTAGAAAAATGAAGCAGTTGTTAGAAAAAATTGACGAGAACAGAAAATATATTGAAACAGAACGTAAGAAAACAGTAATTGATTTAAAAAATATGTCAGAAATAAAGAATTGGGAAAACGGAATAAAAATGCAAGGAACATCAATATCAAAGTTCTATGAATCATGGATAAAGATTTATCAATCACAAAAACTCAAAATGCTTACAAAGAATGACGCCATAGCGGAATATAATTTACCAACTTTAAAGAAATTGAAGAAACGGAAATCAAACGAAGAAAGTGCAGAAGAAAGCGACGAAGAGAGTGATTTTGAACTGCGGATAAAGTCGAATGAGGACAAACCTGAGGTGCCTACTAAAACGAAAAAGAAGAAAAAGAAGATTAATAAAGTTGTTCCCACGAACAACATTGATTTACCAACAGAGATGACAGATATTGTTCAAGATATAAATAGTGATGATTGGGATTAAATATGAGGTCAAAATGTATGAACACAAGAAATTGGTATAAATTTAACAAAATATCATTTTTATATAATATTATACAATAATGACACTTATTAAAACAGAAGTAAAAACAAAACATTTGTATTCATTAAAATTCTTATTATTTACAGTGATATTTTAGCTAGTTCATTGAATATGAGTTCGTAATTTTTTACCACTTACATTTGTGTAATATTTTATAATATTAGTTTCGATGCTTTAAATACTGCTGTTTATCTATTATATTTACAAGTATATTACTTGTATAGCGGGGACAGGAAGAATTACAAGGTGTAACAACATTGAACGTGTGTGATAACTTCTGTCGTGTAAGGCGGCAGCCACCGATTCCTAAGGTGTCGCTTTCTGGTAGTCTATTTTTACCAAAGACGACTCAAGGCAGTCGGGAAGTTGGTATAGCGACGGTTGGGCGCTATTATAAAGCACTCTGTGCTGGCCGTGCAGTAATTCATCTCATCTAAGTGAACGTTTTAAATAAGAAAAAAAAGAAAACATTTTTCAAACGGAAAATACCGGTGTTTTATTTATTGACAGAAAGGTAGCAATAGTGAGGGAGGCTTGCTTAAATAAGTGACAAGCTTATCCTTCGACTTCGGTTAAACGTTTGGACGACTCCCTTTAGAAGAGGATTCTGTTACGTATGTAGGTGAAACACGAAAACCATCGAATGTTTATTAAAGGATGTAGCTGGGGCATGAAATATACAAGTTCGAATAACAAAAAATTAATGATATCCTAGTAAATGTAAAAGTTTCTTTTCTCTATTGTTTGCTGTCCGTTTTGCGAACGTAAAACCTGGCTCTCGGTTATGAATGAACCACTGTCGAGCGATAGTGGTGACTGCTAGCCACTTAGTGCCGTGCTGACGGAGTTACTCGTGGTTGTGTGTGCCCAGCCGACCACCTCTTGCACCAAACCGACGATACGTTCGTGCGTGCCAGGGAACATATTGTAAGATGTGATTTTGTCTCATGGCGAGGGAGCCTTCGTCGTGAGATTCGTGCTCTTCCCGTACGGAGCACTTCGTTCTGAGTATAGTACGGTCGCGGGTTACGTAAATTCGTAAAAAAAGAACATATCGAAAAAGAAAACGACATAACGTTCAAAAGAAAAAGGAGAGGATCGAGCGAAACGTGCGTAAAACGTCGAAATGAGGAAGGCACCGTTCGATAAGTAAACTTTCATTTTCTTTGTTTTGAAAAGAAAAGTCTGGGAGGGAGAAGAAATGAAGAAAGACTTTTTTTTTCTTTTTATGAAAGAACGGTCTTTGGCTTGTCATTAAGTGGCTACGTTTACTTCTTGCTACGAAAACGTAACTCGAATTAAACCTCTCTAACTATGCGCTGTAACGACTAAAACGGACAGTGATGTGATTTCTTTTCAGACTCAAATTAGCGTAGGATAATTTTCAAATTTTAAGATTTATCGCCAAGTTTTGGTGTTCTTTATTAAAATTGAAAAGTATTGTTTGCAATATTTCGAAAAGTTTCCTTCTCGCCCACCTGGAATGCACTATTTTCACATTTAAAGTATAAAACAAATCTGATAATAAGTGTATTAATGTATAAAACTTATACAACAGACCCGAAGATACCTTGAACTATTAATACTAAAAATTTTGTTAAACCAGTAAGCATGTGATAAGGGTATTAATTCAAAGTATGTACACACATATTCCGTTCTAAGAGTCTTATCGTTAGAACCTTTGATGATTTCTCTCGTAATAATGGATTTAAGTACACATGTAAAAGGTCGATGTAATAACTCCGTTTAATTTACGATGAAAACTGAATTCTAAAATGATTGTTCTTTATTATGATTCGATTAGAAATATTTCGTGTCCCTGTTTTCTTTAAATGTTCATGTATCGAAGTGTTGGCTGAACAGTGACAGTTTGACTGTCGATAATATTTCGCTAATTGCGTCTAAAGTGATTTAAACGTGACACTGAGGACAACGTCAAAAATAATTCATGAAATTGGAAACAAGTTTTATATGCGAATTAGTTACTTTTATAAAAGTTCATCGGTCATAAAGAAGAATTTCGTAGCAATAGGCCTTACAATTGCATCCCTAAAAAATAGAGCACAGGTAATACACTTGGAAGGAAAATGTTGAAAGTGTAACTGCGTATTACGTTACACCAGATAAATTTAGCATTTCTTTTGCACAGAACCTCATTGTAACGCTGCCAATACCGCAACGCGGAATTAATTGGTTGTTTGGAAGAGAACCAATTCCCTTCGATATAAACTGATTTGCTTCTGTGTCTGGTATCGATTGAATTTCTTTTCGTCGTTCATCCACTTTTTATTTTTATCAAGTAAGAACTGCTGTTACGCCGACGAACAACTGCAAAACGATCGAAAATATCACCAGTTTTAGTTCTGTAGGGTTCGCAGTTTCTCTATAATTAACTACATTTAACTGATCCATGACAGGAATGGTATCGCGTACGTATTTATAAGTTCACAACGCGATGTGTAATCTTCGATGCAAGAAGTAATGCGTGATGAATTTCGCGGATTTAATTTATTCAGTTCTGTTAGATTAGACTTTAGACGATGAGATTCATTTGTCGCGTTTACTTTCCGCAGTTTCGCTCTTCTTCTCCCTTTTATAAACAATACTACAGCATATGAATGCATTGGTTTCGATTAAATAATATTTAATCACAAATAACAGTATTATACAAAATTTACACGCTGTCGCTGCTAACAAGAGTAATTATGCTACCCTTCCTAATAACGCTTATTTTTTTTTTTTATTTCAATACTTTGTATAGGGCAATTATTTTATTGTATCAATGTTTGGGATAATTTAAAGCAGTCTTCCCACATAGCACATGAAGCCTTAAAGACGTCTATTTTACGGCTATTTTAAGTCTAAGGCGTCTTTAAGCAGTCTTCAAGGCGTCATGTGCTATCTGGGTTTGTTTTTCATTGTTTCTCTTTATCGATCTTGCAATGAAAATTAATACCATTCTTTGATAGTTTATGCAAAACAATAATATAATATAGTAGGTAGACTAATGTTGACAGTTTCTATTTCGACAGATATAATAACGAAAAGAAAAACGTTTTAAGCACGACATACAATTCGTACGGTTTCGTGTCTAAAAATTCGAAGGATGCTGAATATCGGTACAGCGTAAATTATAGTAATACTCAAGAGAAAAATTATCTGCAACGAAGTATTTCCGCGGATAATGTTGTAATACGTTCCCGTGGCTTTAAACCCTCTGATAGACACGACCCCGTGAAGAGGAATTTCCTTGAGAATCTAACTTCGAAGATACTGCACGTCGATATGGTGAGTTTATAAATTGCAATTTAAAAAGTGAAACTAGTTTCACAATATCTCTAATATAATATATTATAAATTGATTATGTCAAATATTAGATTCTCGAATTCCTTATTTCTTCTTCAAATTCTTGACTCCAAGTAATGTTACCTTAAATTTTAATATTGATATGCAATATTATTCTTCAATAGTTTAATATCCAGATTTTCTCGATGTTATAAAAGCTATCAAATGATTATCTGCAGGGTCATATTTTCCAATATTTAAGACAATAATAAAAATGTGTCTGTGTGTGTGTGTCGTCTGTGTATTGTGCACAACGTGTGCGTAGTAAGAATTTCTTTCTTAGAAAACTTATTATTGTGTCTTTTACGGAAATGCAAATAACTTTGTTTTCAGTTATAAATCACGTTTTAATAGTAAACACTTGCAATGTCTGGTACTTATTGTTACTTCTTACTTGGAAGTATGTACTTCTGTTTTTTTTATATAAATTCTGATTCTATAGAGCACATTATAATTGTATTGTTCCCAGAAATTTGTGTTGTCTCATCTAAGCACTCGGTTATTTCTGAACAAAAACATAAAATACGAAAAGAAAGTTATTATATAATTCATAAGTTTTTATAATTTATAAGGGTACATTAAAATTTGTTACATCCAATGAAATAAAACTTTTACAATTAGAACTAAAATCTGTTACTTTTTAAAATAACATTCTTATTAATGACAATCTTATTGCAATCCCAGATGGCACATCACGCCTTGAAGACGTCCATTTTACGGCTATTTTAGGTCTAACCCGCCTTTAAGCCGTCTTCAAGATCGTCATTAGACGTCGTATGCTATCTGGGATGTAATTCATGTAACGAAAATCGTTACCTCTAGAAATATTTATAAGAATTTATTGTGGTCTGTATATATTAAATAGCAACAAACGTTTATTACTATCGTAGTTTTGTTTTATTTTATGATCTGATTACACCAAATAAGAGATATATGAAATGTTTATGAACCCAATAATTTTGTATACGATTAACTTGTCATACATAAAAATAGCCAAGTGTTTAATATAAAAGTTTTGTAACACATTGTCGGTTGGTAGGAGAGCAATAGCAGTACTCCAGTCAACTTGCAGAAACTGCTTACTCCGGCCTCAGACACGGAGGGGGTTATGCAGTCGAAAAATAGTAAGTCAATAATTGATAACAGGCCACAATATAAAGAACCATTTTCAGAAATGTTTACTTTAAACAAAAATTTATTTAAAGGGAAAATGTTCGCATCTTCCTATTTTTATGCACCAACGCATCCAACTGTCGAGGATCAGGTGGAATTAGCACGACGAATTTCACATTCATTGAGCGACGTGAAAAACATGAAGAGTAAGGGTCAGTCTATGTACGTAAACAGGAAGAAACGATCCGTGAAATGGATTCATGATGGTAACGGTACGTATATACTGAAATTAATGTAGATTCAGTAAATTTATAAACATTACACACACACACACACAAGATAAATATATATTAAATTGTCGAATTGAAACACAGTTTTGAAAATTTATATTTAGTAATTAAAGTTTATTAAAATAGACCAATTCTCTACGTTAATTCGTTGAATTATTGTATTATAGGCTTAGAAGACGTAGAAGAGCCCTCCACCCCTTCCCAGAGGGTAAGTTGTATATACTTTCTTTCAATTTTCAATCTGTAATCCTTAACGAAAATGACAAAGATTTTTATGGGTGAACAGAGAAGGGAGTGATTCTTTATGGAAGAATTAGTCGAGTGTTTAGAAGAAAGGTTTCCAAGAAGAGCTTTGTTTTCGAGAAAAATGGCATTGAAAATTAGCTTATACATACATGCAAACGTACGAGATGAATGTTCAAAGATGATTTTTTCGAAAACGAAGGTCTTTAATTAATAGCTTTTCTTTCACACTTATAACTTTTTTCCGGAAAAATCTGTCGGTTGTATAGCCAATAAAAAACCACCCTGTACATGTATATTTTTGGTCTGCAAAGCGTCCATTTTCTTGAACTTTTATTTTACTTAAAAATATACATGTACTTCATACTTACATTTCATTGCACGACAAATGAAATTTTCCAGAAGAGAATATTTGATTTATAGAATAAATGCATATTCAAATTTTACAATTCATTCATTACAATATTTTATTTTAAGATTACAAGACCAATCTACTTTTAAACTTTTAATAAAATATGAAAGGACTGAAAATAAATTTCAGAAATTATTCATCAAATAAATTTCAGAATTATTCAGAATTAATCATTTATTCGATCTATTTAATAAACGTACATTTTTCAAGTTATTTTGGTTAAAAATCAGTATGTCGATATTGATTACTGATGAAACGTTAGTACATTCTTATACATATCTATTAAAGGAGTAAAGGAGTCCAGTATCAGTATGTTTAATGATTATTTATAGATGCACCGAATGCGATTCTTTTTTTGTACATCGTACGACAAGTAACATTCATTCAGAAATGTCAAGCATTCAAGGGCTGCACATGCGCGAGCATAGTGCACTGATCTCTGATCAAGAACATTTGCTTCCCTCTAGAGATAAATGTATTTTTACGATCTTTGTTGTCGTGTTCATTTTCGTCAGATCATTTAGTATCAAAAACTTATTTCTTCACTTGTTTTAAATAAATACTATTGTTCTGTATCGATCATATATTTTATTTTTCTGACTGTTTGCCTTTTGCGTGTGTAAATGGTCTATATTTTATCGTTAAAGAATAAGTGAAAAACAACCAAATTTTCTAGTAATGGTAATAGTAATGTTTATATCGTTTTAGAGGTCTAATAAAAAGTAAGAAATTTTATTTTCGTTGGTAAAAGATATTCCGAGCGTCATATGGTTGTTTTTTAGAAATCTAGAGGAGCACTATACAGAGTATTCGAGAAATGGGTATAAGTCTTAGACTTTACAGGCTTATAGTATATTCACTAAGCGGAGTAACAAATGTCTAATCAACTTAAAAGAAATCCTTTCGATGTAAAAACAACTTCTATATTTACGAGCGTTCAATGTCGTAAAAGAGTCACTTCGTAACATATTGAATGTAAATACTTCTTCTTCTTTCTTCAATTTGGCGTAAAGGCACTTTTGACCATCTTATCCAGCTATACCTTTTTTAGCCTGCGTTTTAGCGTAAGCTTATATTCTAGGTCTTGAATGATCCACATTCATTATCTGAGAGTCAAACAAATACATAATTCTACTTTACTTGAAATGTTTTTCTAGGATAAAATTCCCCTAAAATGCATGATGAATCCACATGGAAAAGTATTGGATATACACGGCATTCAAGCTTTGGGCGAAGAAGTAAATATAGAACCAATGCCAAAGAATCCTGAGAAATTCTTTAACATCGTGCGTGATCTAAACACTCAGAAAGGCCGCGGTAAGAACTTATTCATGTTTATAGTTCAAATAATTAATTGTGTGTTTACTTTTATTAATTGTGTATTACATAATAATCCTAATGAAGTTTCTTGTCGCTTTAGAATTTTATAGCAATTCTGGTTAACTTTTCATTACAGTAGAACTCCGTTCACACGAGTTGTGATGAATCAAACAATCTAATATTCGAAAATCAGTAATAAAGAAAGTCGTTCGTTTCGTCACCTCATTGGAGGTGCGTTCAGATTTTTAGGGTAGTTAATTATTAAAATCTATATTATTATTGCATTTTACCAACCTTCTTCGCAGCTCTGTTGGGGTGAACAACTATTGTATACATATGTATACGAGGCAGAGTCAATATGTAACTTTCTTATATTGATAGAAACTGTAAATTTAATTGTATACAGTTTTATTTCAGGTATACATATAAAACAATTCATCTTTGGGAATTATTTTATTAGATGTACCGATAAGTAATTCATTGTAGCTTCAATATGGTGGTATATGTATAATAAAATTTTAGACTCAAAAGAACTGTCTGTTTAGTCAAAATGACGGATGATGATGGGAACAAATAACGAATATTGTTACGAATATTGCTGTTGAATTATTTCGAATAAAATACAGAATTTCACAGAAAATAGTGGCCTACTTATTGGTACACATAACAACTAGAGACGCGTGTTTTGAACTCTTTGAGAATTCTTTGAAACCTGGAATCTAGTTCAAACGTCGTGACTTACTTACAATCAGTAACCTCATGGCGTGACAGTATGACAATGCAAGGCCTCACAAACCGCCAGAGCTGCCAAAAACTGATCGAACTGCGGTGTCTCCTAGATCCCATTTATTCACTTGACCGCACACCGTGTGATTACCATGCCGTTAGTCACCTCAAGGAAATTTTTTTCTCGAGGAATTGAAACATTAGTATTGAAGTATTAGGCTATCTTAATTAAAATTCTTTTTCCAATAAAAACATGTAAGATTATTTACTGACTCAGCCTCGTATTATATTCGTGGGTGTACTAGTAATTTATGTTGTATAGCTTCAGTGCTTCTAATTCCACATTCTGTCATTCGCCATTTCTCATCTCAACTCTTTAAATTTTGTACCACATAAATAAGAATCAAAAAATGTATCTTCCACCATAAAAGCATTTACAATACATCCCAAATGGAGTGTTTATAATCGAAGAACAAAACATTTTAAATTTATTTTATGTAATTATATATTTTATTTAATTAATAATAAAATATAGTAAATGGTGGGTAATAATAAACGAGCAAATATTAAGGAGATTTATTATTGGTGGGGATTATGTAATGCGAAAGGTGTGCCTGTTTCACTGAACATGTTTAATATTACTTCTTTATTATTTTAAAATAAATAAGTAATTTTTTTCAACAGAAAGGTTTAAAACATTTTGCGTAAAAATTGTACCACCAAAAATAACATAATGTACCATTAGTGGTACATGTAGGTACCACAGTTTGAGAAACGCTGCACTAACTTTTTAGTTCTCTTAACTTAACAATTATTAATCGGTTATAAACTTGTAGCGTTTTTCAAAATGTTTAGCATTCATCTAGTTCGACTAATCCAAATTCTACTGCTACTGTAATAACATCGTAATCGTGTTAATCTCATGAAAAATATCAACAGTCAATGAGTTTGAATAAACTTCGCTGGGAAGATTCATTTAAACGTAACCATGTACATTAAATATATGAATGATTTATAGGTGCTGAAATATTTGCGAAACGTAGGAAACGATCCGAAAAATGGGTTGTAGATAAAGATCAACCGCAAACACCCAGCACGCCAGGAATGCAAAAAACGCCAGTGTTTATAAGGAAACAGGTAATGAACACTTGATTTTACGCTCCAATTGATATTACGCTCAGACCATTTTCAAAAAACAAAGTGAAATTATTCGTTAATTATTAAGTTTACGGCTAATAAAGGTCAGTACTTTTTTACTCAAAATTTAACGCTTTTCGATATTTTGGCATAAAAAATATAGCATTCTATTTGAAAAAACGAAGTTTACCTTCAAATCTCCAAAACGCCTGTACTTCCAAAAAAAATATATGCATTACATAATGTATTCCTCTAAACCATACAACTTTTCTATCAAAAGTTTATTCATACAATGCAAGCTTCAGAAGTTATTCAGGGTGAACAAGTTGCGTGGACCACCCTGTACATACATGTATAGTATTTCTCTCTGTAGTGAAATAGGTACCACTTTCCAATACTTCATTATAATTCATTAAGATGGTTTTATAGTTATGAGATGTACCGTATATTAACGCAATTGTTTATTGTTTCCACAAAACCATAACGATCATATTATCCATCAAAACTTTTGAGAACATAACTTTGATTCTCTACAGGAAATGAATGGCAGCTCGAAATTTTCATCCGCATCTCCGTTTTCGGTTTTTGCGCCAGAACCATACGACGAGAAACCATTTTATAACCCGTTTACCGTGGATTTGTCTTTGAACGACACGTATTCACCCACGACAGGTATGCAAACTACAGAATCCCTTATTTCACAGAATTTACTTGGCACGTCTATTTGGCAGCGCTTCATATTATATTTTAGTTTGTTCGTATTGTTTTCGAACTATAAACACAAAGCTAACCGCTTCCAAAGACTTAAATTTAAGCTACAAATCTGACTTCATAGTTATTCCTGTTGAAGCTTACTTATTCTCTAATCTGCGTCCGTTTGCAACCAGACCTGGGCAAATTTCATTTGAAATGGAAATAAGAAATAACTATTTGAAATAATTTATTTCGGAACTTTATTTTCAATACTGTTATTTGAAAATGCAAATAGTATCGATGCATTTGAAATAATAGCAATTTCAAATAATGTATTATTTCAAATTTGGAAAAAGAAATAATACTCAAAATAATATGTAACAAAAAGATTTTATTTTAAGAAATCATTATAGCAATTTACTTTAGGCAGAAGCCTCTCTTCAAAAAGTTGATCCATGAGTGATTATTGCTTGGGCCCTTCTAATATTGTCGCAAAAGAAAATAATAGTTTCACTACTAGTGTGGAAGATGGAAGAGGGCTGTTACTCTTCAGAAAAATGTCAATATCTAAATTAAACGCAAACCGAGTCACTCGATATAATTTCAATGAACAATTTCACAATTATTTCTACGAATTATTTCTAATGATTAGAAAATAAAATAACATGCTTTCGAAATAATATTTCAAATATATAATATCATTTTAGAAGTGGCCAGGTCTGTTTGCAACGTGGGCTTGTTTGTACCTATATAATATATAATAATTGATGTATAATCGATATGTATTCAGAAAGAATCGTATCGATGTATTGTTTAGATACGGACCGATGGTAAATTTGTGTGTCGAGGGTTCGCGAGGAGTGCAACGACCCACAGGTGTCAATTGGCAAACGCAGTCGATGTTATTCAGTCGATGCGAGTCCGTTGCCTCGTTCTTTTATCTTGTATATCTAAAATCTAAAATAAACAACGGCCTGCACTTCGTTGCCAATCGAAAGCTTTATATTGATTAGGCGGCTCTAATTAGAAACATAATGGCATTCAATCTTACTACAGTTAGTCTTCTAAAATTAACTTTCGTATTAGTAGGATAAATTGTATTTTTGGTAATAGGGCAAACCAACCTGTGAATAGCCGAATTGTTGAATTTCTGGACGTTTAAGATTAATAGTTGAATGTATTTATTTATAACATCAAAACAGCTGTTAAAATCGCAATTCCACTTATTTTTCTTGGAATTTTTATAAAAATAATGACTTATTCTTGTCGTAATTTTCTCAAGATTATTTATAAAGTGCAAAACGTGTAAAACCCCAGTAAATGACTACTACATTTCTGAAATATTTTTAATAATAATTATACTTACTATGTAATGTTTGCTTAATACGCTAATCTAAAAATATGGGATATTAAAAGTGCAACAACGCTCCATTTATAAACATTTAATAATTATTAAATTTATAATTTACATTTCTTATCTAATGGTCATTCACTGGAATGCAGGCAATTACTGGTTGGTTTACCCTACTACTTGGAAGTACTTGCACTTTTTTTTTTTATTGTCTATACGTAACAATAATCTTCTCTAGTGCAACAAAAATAAATATTAGGTATAATATGATGCACATAATACTTATTTAAGGAGGTATTCTGGCGTAGACGCCATTTGGGATTTTTAGCAAAAAGACTATAACTAAGACTTTTTACAATCAACGTTTCAGGGTATATTTGTACATATTTGAAGAACATTTATAAATTTTTATGTCGAGAAAACATAAAACTTCGTAACACTGCAAGCCTTCGTACACAATCGCTTACAGAAGAATGGTGTCCGTGATTCCGGCCGTTCTGCCTCTCTGAAATAAAAAAGGCAAGAAAATTCTTAATTAGGATGAGCTTGGCTATGACAGGGACCAGAATTAAGGAAAAAAGTTGATAATTAGAAATATGGCAGCACTTTGAAATTTAACTATCGGTGTTTTCATATTTCTTTAAGGGGATTTTCTCATTCAAAATTGAAAAAAAAGACACTTCTTTAATATTTCTTTATAAAAAAACTATTATATTTAGAAACATAATTCCTTTAGGACGCTATTATATATATATTATTAAGAACATAAAGAAATTCTTTCTAGCACTTTTAGTTCACCACGACCGCTGTAGAGGGCGTCTTCCAAAAAGCCACGTTTTAATCGGTGCGACACTTTGCAGACGTCCTGTAAAAAATTAAGTGAAAATTCAAACGGGATTCTATTCGTGAAACTTAAAACTAGACAATAAACCTCTAAAATATTTTATTTTTTGTATTTTTTATCGTTTTATACATATTTTGCCGAAAAATTCGAAAAATCACTCTTTTTTGGGGGCAATTCACCCCTGTATAAAAAAGGGGGGGTAGGTTTATGAACTTTTAGAGGTTTATTGTCTAGTTTTAAGTCTCACGAATAGAATCCCGTTTGAATTTTTACTTAATTTTTTACAGGACGTCTGCAAAAGAGTCGCACCGATTAAAACGTGGCTTTTTGGAAGACGCCCTCTACAGCGGTCGTGGTGAACTAAAAGTGTTAGAAAAAATTTCTTTATGTCCTTAATAATATATATAATAGCGTACAAAAGGAATTATGTTTCTAAATATAATAGTTTTTTTATAAAGAAATATTAAAAAAGTGTTTTTTTTTCTATTTTGAATGAGAAAGTCCCCTTAAAGTGTCGGCTTTTTAATAAATAGCATTGATATTAATTGAAAGCCATTTTTATCTAGTTTCTATTGTCAATAATAATTAGACAATACTGAAAATCTCAAGAATTTATAAGAAGGTCTATCACATATTTACCATATATATTTGGAAATTTTTTTCGACCGATTTCAATGAAAATTTCAGTATGTACCGTATAACTATGTTACGAGCCAGGGCTAAGCGGCTGCGAAAGCCGAGTAAATGGCGAGTTCGGTTTTTTAGAGTTTGTTACGTGGACGAACCTGTGCCTATTTCATCACAGGGAGCCACTGGGATAGGTTGTCGTGGACGAACCTGAGTCTATTACATCTCAGGGACCCACTAGGATTGTTAGTATGGGCTTCGAAACTTTAAGAATTCGGTACACTTCGAGAGGTAAAAGTGTGCCTTTGTGGGTTCGGTTCTAACTGGGAATTTAGACATTATTCTAGAGGTGAAATGAACAACACTGTATTATAAATATATAAATGTATAAAAGTATATTCAGGAAAGTAAAGGTTTTACAAATGTTAGTGTAAGTTGTGGTCGCAGAAGCTAATTCCAACGTTCTCGGTTTTTCATGCACTGAGAAATGCGGAGGTTTGTTGTACAGAGTTTAGCTTACTTTTAAAAATGCTTGAAAGGGACTTTAATACCCGATCTCACCAACTAGACTTCTGGTATGAGTATGATCCGCGGATGAGCTGTACCTACGCGTCCGTTTTTATATCCCGAAAACGCGAGTCAAAAAGTAGTGTGGGGGACACGCCTGTTCCTCGACGGAAACAGTTTTCCAAGAAAATCTGGCCACACCATAACACCCCGTGGGCAATTACGTAATCTGGCCGAATGCATTCCAACTCCCGATAGGGTTAAGAAGTCACGAGAGTGTCTTCGTATGTAACAACTAACATAAATCTTCGATACGTATTTATTATATTTTCATTATAGCCTGAGATTAAAAAGTTGTAAAAAACGACCTTCACTATTTTCTTCGCGATTTGGACCAATTGTAAGTTTTTCAAGTTTTTTTTTACACGTCATTTAGTAAACTAATGTCTCTAATTTTACAAAAGTACTCAAGTCATTTGGAGCAATTTTCGAAAAGTTGTTCCGTTCTAAAGGGTGTACGAATACTTTTGACGCCCACTGTATTATCAATCTCATATCGGAGTTTCGAATGTAACGTCGAATAGAAGTTTATACTTCGATCGTTATACGTTTCAGACAGGAATCACTATCGATGCAACGGTAAAGAATGCAACCACTTAACCGAGGTGAAAAAGATATATCTCCGTGAAGTGGCCGTTGGTACCGACAATGATTTTCCTATTGACAAATATCGATCGTCGACCGTCGAGAAATCACGGCGAGCTACATTGGAGCCTGATATCGAGCGATATAACAATTACCACGCTAAAAGTAACAATTATGAAAATGCTTCGATGGCGTTAACTAACACTAACAGGCGCAACCACAACCATAACAAGGCTTCGCTGAGCAGATCTTATTATCCTAATACACAGGGCGCTACTAACAAAGACAGTAAAAATTACATCAAAGAGCAACGCGTGACGGAATGCGTGCAGAGCACGATCAATAACAGAGAGAAAATTGTGAATGGCCAACGGGAGACCGATGTTATTCGTGTCGATAACGAAGGAAACGAGTACACGCCAGTGCCAGTTAAACAATTGATACAAGAATTCGAAAAAACCTGCAGACCAGTTCTTCAGTATAAACAGATCAGTCCAAAGGTTATACCGATTGTGCAGCAATGTTCCGTAGATAACGACTTGGCGCGATTCTTTGAAACGCATAGTTCCGTCAAGTACAACGCTGAAGAGGACCACAGGAGGTGAGACAGAATGAACTTTTCACTAGAGATGGCGTGCAAAATCACTAACGGTGATTTATCACAGTGATCACCGAATCACGATCACGGTCGTGATTTAACTTCATTCACAACCGTGATTGCGATTTTTTTATCTTGAGTGAATTTACTCACTGCGATCGTAAGTCCTTAATTTTTAAACAGAAAAACGTATTCAATATAATTTTACGATGAATTACATTACTATTTGTGTTTGTAAAAATCAGTAGAAAAAACAAGAAATTCTAAAAGAATGATTTGCTAGGTAACATGTAGATTATAATTTACAATCATTAATTTATTCATTATTCTTCATTGTTTCTAATTATTCCTTCAGTTTATACGATATAACTCGAATTTTTGTTTTGATGTCGTTTATATAAAATATACAGATTATGTGTCGCGTGTAAAGAACTGTTAGGTTTCTCCACCAATCAGAAACGATCACGAGAAATTACGAATCACTGTGAATAATCACCGTGATTGGGAACGAACGCGATCGAATCACGAGTGATTCACAAGTAGCAGTTCACGCCATCTCTACTTTTCACAGTATCAAAACAACGTATTATTTTTAAGGTGGCTTCTGCAAATTTTTAATAATTACACTGTTCAACAAATTTTAACTTTTTTTCGTTTTTGTAACCTCCAATAGGCGCGTTTGATAGATCTTTATAAGCTTAATACGAATCTACAAACCGTTCCTTTCCAGCACGTCCAATTTTCGAAAAAATTAATTTTTTCCTGAAATTACACATTTTCTACTTTGCAACTGTGTTGTGCTTTTATAGTTATAGTTATTCAATTTTTTTTTACACAAAATAGTTGTCTGGACTCTTCCGAACAAAATGACCTACGTATTTATTATATTATAGACATCTAAATATGGTTAAATAATGTTCAAAATGAAAAGAACATCGAAAACTTAAAATTTGTTTCAGGTGTCAAGGATAGTTACAATATCTGTTTTGCTTTGAATAAAGAAGCACTCTTCCTTGGCAGAAAGGTCTGTTCTATCGCGTGGTATGGTCAGATTTTCTCCTAGTCCCTTAGTTTCTGAAATAAATTGACGAATATCAACAAAAGTTGGTGCGTTTTCGATGTCCTTTTCACTTTGAACATTATTTAAATATATTTAGATGTCTATAATATTATCACAAGGTATATCATTTTGTTCGGAATACTCCAAAGAATTGGTTTCTGCCAAAAGAAACAGAATAACTATTCTTATAAAAACATAACACAGCTCCAAAGTTGAAAATTTGCAATTTTCTTAAAAAATAAGTTTTTCAAAAATTGAACGTGCTGGAAAGAAACGGCTTGCAGATTCGTATTCAGCTCATAACGAACTATCAGAAACGCCAATTGAAAATTGCAAAATTTCTTAAGTATTCAACAATGTTATAAATTTAGTGGAAAATTTAACAGAACATTCTTAAAAGTTCAATATCAATGACTCCTATTTTTGTTAATATTTATAAACATTAATAGGGTTTTGTTTTTTCTTTTTGTTGAAATAGTAAGGGATTGTGGAAAACGAATAGAACAGAATGAGTACTAGACCGACTACCCAGATAGCATACGTCGTCTAATGACGCCTTGAAGACGGCTTAAAGACGCGTTAGACCTAAAATAGTCATAAAATGGACGTCTTCGAGGCGTCATGTGCTATCTGGGTAGTCGTAGTCGTATTCAAAAATACGGGCAACTAATTTAATGTTCATATTCAATTCGTTCATATTAATTTCGGAAATTAATATCCGTAAAAAGATGTAGGTACTTCCTTCCTGTACATTTTTGATTTGATCTTGTATCTTGGATTAGTCCTCTATTGTTTGTATTACAAATTATGGCCGATCCGATATAAGAAGCTGCTAATATTTACATCGTTAGAATGTAAACATTGGACAGGAATGAACGAAGATAAGATGGTCGTATCAGTTCCCAGATAGCACATGACGCCTTGTCATTGCCATTTGAATTACCCAAGAAATTGACGGTTGCTTGACGGCGGCTAGCCTGCCGCCGGCTAGACGGCTAGTGGGAATTGGCCTTTAAAGACCCGTATTTTACGGCTATGTTAGGTCTGAGGCGTCTTTAAGCCGTCTTCAAGGCGTCATCTGCTATTTGGATTATTGCCACGAAAGTAAAGAACTTGCACGTACCTGGAAGTTCCAAAGGTTTTTGATCGGGTAGGATATTAAATAAGCACACGTAATGTCATATCTATGGTTCGTACAAAAAGGAAGTGACGTAGTGCGTTTTATTACGTCGAAAGGAAAAGAAAACATGTCACCAGCTCTAACAGAGCGTACAATATAAAAAACATAAATTGGTTTGATTCACATTTTTTAACTTCTTTCGTAGAGTATAATCCTCTCTCTCTCTCTCTCTCTCTCTCTCTCTCTCTCTCTCTCTCTCTCTCACTATAATCACATTTCGTTACCTGCTTGTAAATACGGCACCACTTTTACATCGTGGCGGCAGCTATGTTCCAGTAGCTAGCACCAGGCCGATTTTGTCAGTTTTTCCAATCCCAAAAGAGTGTAGGATAAAACTAAATAGACAGTGCGCACCAATTTTAAAGAAGACTCGATAAAAAAGTATTTTTTAGCAATTCTTTATTTTATCTATTGAATTACATTAATTGGGTCATTTTTCTTTACAATTAACTATGTACACTGACGTGCAAACTCGGCTTCCACTAGGGAATTTGTCATTTACTTGAAATTTTTATGTCTGTAAGTTTATATGCAATTTATGTCTTTTACTTGAAATTTATGTCAAACTAACATTTCATTTAACATTTATTTCAGTACTTGAAATAAATTTATCAAGTGGTAGGAGCCCTCCCCCCTCCCTGCACCACTTTTTCCCCTAGCGGAAGTCCAGTTTGCTCGTGAAGGTACTCCTTAATTATGATCCAAACTCGGGTAAGATACCTCATCCATGTGACAAAATGTTCCCACTATACATATTATTCTTATTTTAATTATAATTACTCTGATTCGAACAATTCTTACTTGAATTATGATAAAAATCATGTGCTATCGCAATGTGATCTCAATCAATTATAATACAGACTAAGCGGTCAGCAAGCATACGAGCAGTCTGTAAAACTTCAAGACCACCGTAACAACGGTTATGTGTCCACCGACGACACAGAGTATACGTCGGACGACAGCGATTCCCAAACGAACGATTACGGTAGCGAGGAAATAATTTACCGTGAGAAATCCGAATCGTCGAGCGTGATGAACGGTGATCAGGACTACTCATCCATGTACCATGAGGAGTATAACTCTAATCGGCGCCGTTCAGTGACGTCCCAAGAGGTTGAGAAGTTCTGCAACAATGGCGGCGACCCGAAATACGTGAACACCGAGTCGGAAATACCGGCCGAAGCAAAATCGTTGTTACTCTCGATGATAGCTTCCCAAGAGAACATTCTGGAAACGATTAAACATTTACGAAACACACCTGTTCTCGACAACTTGTTGCAAGGCGTTTCGCCGGATTTTAAATTCGATGAAATTTGCGCAGATGACGGCAAGTTAACCCGCATGTGCTTTAATTCGCTTTAATCCACCTGCATGTATTATTCAGCTTTCGTTTTATTTCTATGTAATATATAGGGTGTTACACAAAAATGTGACCTTTCGCAACATATACATATATTCCTCATGCAAATACAAATCGAAAAGTTCTTTACTGTTTTGTAACCTGAAGCTCCATTTCCGAGATATTGGCAGTCAAACGAACTCCAATCAGATGAGTGGTGGGCCACACGGACGTGCAGACACAGTCAAGACGCAGAGGGCAGTGGGGATAAACCGATACCGTCAAGGTATCGATACTTTTACACATAACTTGTATCGAAAAAAAGTATCGATATCTACATATTAAAAGCATCGAAACTTACTTGTATCGTAGGAAAATGAATACAAAGTTCTCTTTCATTAATATGATAGATTATAACCGGAGTTGAGCAGATTTTTATTCGAATAATACATAGTGAAAATCCACAGTATTTAATTGTATTATTTTCTCATAAAAATTAGATACTTTTTCATGTTTTATTCGTTACTCAAAACTCTTTATCTAGATAATGAATTTGCCCATCTCTGATTTTAACGAAGATATATTTTATTAATGAACATTTTTTAATAAAGTAATATAACTGCACGACACAACTACCTTCACATTCATTAGCTTTCTAATCGATTACTCGCTCCATTCGATATGAGTACTTCTTTTCGATACCGAGTATATACTGCAACCGAAAGTATCGAAATTAAAAATACTTGGTATCGAAACAGTATCGATACTGAAAATACTTGGTATCGAAACAGTATCGATACTAAAAATACTTGGTATCGAAATAGTATCGATACTAAAATTACTTGGAATCGAAACGAAAGCATTTAATTGTATTTACTTGGATCGGTTCGTCCCTGGAGGCCAGTGACTTCGGTCGTGCTCTTCTTTTCTGCGCCTGTATGTACGTGTGGCCGTGGAACCCACCGCTCAGCTATTTGAGTTCGTTTAACTGCTACTAATATCTCGGAAATGGAGCTTTAGATTACAAAACGGTAAAGGCCTTTTCGATTTGTATTTGTACAAGGAATATGCATGTTGCGAATTGTCCCATCTTTGTGAGACCCCCTGTATACAGTTACTCAAGAAAGTATTAGACACTCCATAGGAAGGTTCTTTTGATTAATATAAACAATAACTTTGGTTAATATCATGTATATTTATTGACATATAGGGTAATATTAACTATTATATAACAGAATGTATTAGTCTGCAGAAATATTTTAACAAATAAGAAAAAAACGAATTAAAACGTCATTTATTGCGGAGAAAGTGTTAAACCAATTTCTTTGAAACTTTGAGAATACTTTGCCGCGCAATTAAGCTGAATACAACAATCTTTCTTTTCACGACAAATCCATAAATGTTATAGTTATAAGGATTTATGTGGAGCCATCTTCAGGAACATCTTCACAGCATGAACGTATTATGAAGCTAAAAAATGCAAAATTGAAGAACTTATTACATTTACAAAAAAAAGGCAACTTTTAAAAAATATGATTTATTGAAACAATAAAATTATAAATGTAGGTTCATGCTGTGAAGATGTTAAAAAATGTGTACATAAGTTCTTATAAATATTATAATATTTGCGGACTGTCGTAAAAATAAAATTTTTTATATTCAATTTAATTGTACAATAAAGTATTATCAAAGTTTCAACGAGATTGGTATAATAATTTCTTTAGCGGATGTTCCCAAAAATTCATTCATTTTTAGTTTTTACGTCAGTCCCACCATAAAAGACCAAAGTTATTCTTCATATTATATCCATTACGCGTTCAACATCTAAGCAAGAATGTCAAACTTTTTAGCTTCCTTGAGCCACATTTGAAGAAAAAAAATTGTCTCGGGCTGCACATGTAATATCCTAATTCTAACGGTAGTTGTTAAGCAAAAAAGATAGTAAATAATGTACAATTATGATAACTACCACGACAAATAAGCAAAAATGTCGTAGCATAATAATCTTTGTCTTCCTTTCGTTCAGAATTTAAAAAAAAAAATCTGAATCCGCGGGTTGAACTTTGGAATGTGTTATCTGAATTTACATAATATGTTATACCCTTTTCATTTTGCAGGTAAGAAGCTTTACGAAAATGATACTTATACAGGACCGAAGGTCGGCAATGTCTGCAACCTGACAAACTATAATACCGCGCCACGTGGCTGGGATCAGTCTTTGACATTCTATCGACCAATAAAGTTTGAAAAACCACAAGAAGTTGTGTATTCTGACTTTTAGACATAGTGTATTTAGTAAATCGCCACACCTGGGTATGTTTCTGACAGTGTAAATATACTTCTTGTTTCCTTTTTTAATGTTAATATAATTTAAAACAATATATTACAGAAGATATGTACACCGCTGAATATTGAAGTTTGCAATTATGAAAATGTAACAGCGTAAAAGAAATTTTTTCCGAAATTTATGGTGCAATTACGGATTTGTTTTCCGAGCATCGTAACGCAGGTTGTTTTGATTTTCTTCCCCTTTTGTTAATTCGTTTTCGTTATTGTTTCATCATATATAACTGTAACGAATTTCGAAAATAATGCTGAAGTTCTACGTTAAGTATCATACATATACGTATATGCGCACATGTTAAAGCTTCGTGTTGTTTGATGTATCTACCTCTTCCATTATTAAAATGTTGATTTTTAATTATGCCGCTGACAGTGTTATTGCATTTTACTTTATAAAGTATTAATATTATATTATTATATGAATAAATGTTGTTTTCATAATGTCTGGCGTTTTTTTTAAATGACACGTTTATTTCATAACTAGCCATTTCACCAATATTATTAATTTGAATATTTTTTTGAGTTGAATTTTAAACAAAACACAATATGCGGGTTTTCTTGAAGAACCTATTCTCTAAATTTCACATCTCCAACTTTAATGGATTTAGAGACGGTTATCCTATGAGAAAACAATTTACTCCCTTTTCACCTCTATAAGGGTTGAATTTCGAAAAACGTTCAAACGTGTTTGTTTATTTTTAACTAGTAGTTTATATGCCGAACTTCGCGTATATAACTTTAGCGACTCGTAGGATACTGATATCCCTTTAAAAATAAACTTGATCCCCTTTTACCCCTTTAGGGTCTGCATTGTAGTATGTGAGCGAATGTAGTATAGGTTGGGGTATGTGAGTGAATGCGATATAGATCAGTCGTGGGTACATACACATACATATGTATGATTCTAGATGAGCAGGGGAGCTTTTCAAGAGTAAAATGCAAATGACATCTGTTTAGTTTCGTTATTTCTTTTTTATTTTATCTCCACTTACTGTTACATTATGCCTACCTGACATTAGAAACTATTTATACATTTTTGTTACACTCATACATTTTCACTCCTTCCAATAGGTATACTATGCCGATTCTGGATTTCGGATCCAACGGAAATATTGATCACGCTATTGCCTTCGCACCTAAAGCAGACCAAACCTTCGGCTCCAACGGAAAGTTCTCACGCTATTGCACGCGCAAATGAGACGGACCTGACATTGAGAGAATATTTTTTTAGATAAAAATTCTTTTGTGAAGGTCGTTTTCGTAAAAGTCGGTGAAAACTGCCTACTTTGACGCTCTGTATCTTTTAAACAATTTCGAAACCAGCGAAATGAGGACTAAAACCCCCCTATTTTCACATGGAATGCAACATATTTCAATCTGAGCAAAATCCCAGACATCGTGTACAAAAGTGATCCACTTGGTGTGAAATGACCTGTACTATTGAATATCTTTATTTCGCATAACCCGTTTTGTATACACATATCATTGCTTTCCATAAATAAGTAAAAATGATCTAGAAACATTGCATTATCATTACTATTTTGGAGATTATATGTATTATAGAATGGAATGAAACTGTATGGGGAACACATTCTCATGATATTGAAGCTACAAAATTAAACTACTTGTTTTCATTAAGACATCATGGTCTTGCCACGATTATCTAACAATAAGTGATATAAATCAAGATGGTAATCATAAATTTTAATTTGTAAAAAAATCAAACTGAAGTGGCCCGTCAAAATAATCTTTAATTAAATATTTATCTATATTATTGTCATTTAAATAATATCATATATTTACGTATTTTTCCATTTACAGGCTTTCCATTACTGGACAGACAATATTCAATCAAATCGTGGAATATAATTATTGCAGAAATGGGTTACGTACATACAGTAGAGCAAAGTTGGGCAAAATTTAATGGAATTAACGATTAACAATTACAATTGAATTACAAATTTTAGATTTCGATTAACGATTATCTACTAAAATTCTCTTTGTCGTGACTTCAATATCTGAGCTTTTTCATGTGACTTTGGCTCATTTTTTGTCACTCGCGGCCAAGAGTCGATGCAGTTGACGATAAAGTTTTTGAAAGAAGATGAAACCTGTTAATCTGTGAGCCATGAAACAATAGTAACGTTTAAAGGCAGGTCTGCACTCGTTGCACAGATTTGGACTTGCTTTAAATATATACAGTGATGAAGATTTTTAATTTTTACTTCTTTCTTCATGAAACTTTGATTAACATATTTCTAACATTTTTCTAATCAAAATAATGCCAAACGCAACATAATTTAATCGCCAATCGCTCATTAAAAAATATTAATCGTCAGTTAATATTCGTTTTAATTTTTAATGACAATTAACTAAGAATTTCGATATAATTAAAATTCCAATTGAAATTATTTTCATCACAGTTATCGGTTGAATCTTGGAATGTTATAGTGGAGTACTATGTTCCCCCTTCGTTTTTGTATCAACTATTCCTCAGTGGTGATAGCACTTTGGTCTTCGTGGTTATTGTTAACCTTGTAAGAGAAGAAGACCATCCTACTGGAGGTCTAAACTTATTTGAACCAAGTGTGTTATTAAGTCGCGGCAGTATCAAATCGATACAAGTAAATACGACTACATTACTGGATACTTTTGTTTCGATACCGAGTACATTTGGTATCGTTACGTACGGTTGCGATACCAAGTAATAGGTATCGAAAAAAAGTACTCGTATCGAATGGAGTAAATGTCGACCCATCAATATATAGTATTGTAATTATTTTCAATACAAAACAGTGTTGTTTATATATCAATAATTAAGCAATCGGCATTTAAATATTTTCAATATCAGAATAATATACGTACCTATGTACATGATATGTTTAGGTGTGAGCTTTCAAAAATAGTATTTTCAAATATAGAACAAGTTTTCCCACATTGTTTCCTGTAGCATCCTGCATGTTTGACATAATCTTGTTTAATATATGCATGCTACCTCCTCAATGAAATGTTTTACTATTTAAATTCAGCAAATTTAATTCACTCGCGCAGTCAAAGACTGCGTTTTCCGTTTCAGTTTCTATTAAATATTTAATTTAATTTTATCATTTTTCTAAGTACAACATCATTGTCTTGTTATACATATATTCTATATTTGACTAGGCTTATTTTTGCAATATAAGTACTTAGAAAGATGGATTGGTTTGGTTTGTCTAAATATTTTTCGGGCCGCCTTGCGTCGCAATTCTTATGCCCCAAGTTGAATATTTTCAGAATATCTCGGAAACTAAGTATGCTTGTACAAATAATATCTGATAATCTGATGATATGTATATCATATATTACATACATTGTATATACTTTATACATATATGTTTATGTTTTATATTAAAAATTCAAATAAATATTTAAAGTATAGTACTGTATTTTATTTTCTCTCAAGGTATAAACAACCTTTATGTTGGGTATCAAGTTTAGGAAAATATAATTCGATACTTTTGTTTCGATACCGAGTAAGTATCGATACCTTCATACAATACCAGCAATGTGTACAAGTATCGATACCAACCTTAGTATCAACCTGCTGCGCCCCTCAGAGTTACACGAGCGGTTATACTCAGTACACGAAGTATAAATATTTTGATATTTTCATTTGACTGTCAAATTAATACAAACTATTTATTCAGAGATATAAGATACATATTATACAACGTAAATATACTTCATATACGTAAATTTCATGTATATTAAACTAATTAAATTAATTTTTTAGCGGGCGCTGACGGGTACAGTGAGAAAGCAGTTCAGTTTATAACGCGAACCACTAGTTTATTATTACTGTTACTGTTATTATTATTATTATGAAGCAGGGCAGCAGATTCTTTATTTCATAATAAATGGGAAGTAATTATACGCATATAAAAATATAACACAGGCACTTACAACAGAAAAATAATACATATATTGATTGGACAAAACTGGAGCAATTGTTTTATTATCTATGATCGATAACTCACTGAAGATTACATATATTAAGTACATATATTATAGGTACAATGTTCATGAACAATTGAATACCGCGTTTATTCAGTTCGCCTGAAAAACCTGAAAAAACGTTAACAACTTTTTTTGTTAGTTCCAGAAGATACATAAATAATCAAAAATCATTAAACAAAGCACGCTACTAAAAATATCGACGTTTGATGATAAAACAGATATCATATCATTACACTATATGTATTATGTAATATTAAATTTATTTACGTGCACCTACTTAAAAAATTATTGAATCTATGAGAAGAATGTTTACGACCGCAATGATCAAAAGCAGCTTCTAATTTTATTTAAAGTAACTGAAAATTCACATACTTAAGAGGTCTCCCTACTGTGACAGGTCAAAAAAAGACGATTTTTTTCTTTTTTACATTTTCTCAAGGCTTAATATTTCAAAACCGTAATCCCAAAAGGATTTCGCCCGATTCGAAATAATAAGGAAGTTATTGGCTTTTAACCGAAGCGGCGCGCCGCGGCATTCAGGTTCTAATCGAAACTTTAAACGCGTTTTTCTCAAAACGACATTTTTGTAATTGACTGCCACGATATCTGAGAAACTATTTGACGGAGTCACTTGAAACTATGTAGGCATTTTCAGTAGGTGCATAGTTCTCTCTCGTACTAGAATGGAGTTGATATTTGCAAAATTCGAATTTTGCAACTTGAAAAACAAGCGACTTTTTTCGCGAAAATCGGCACTATTCTGTAAGACTCCACCATTTTGTTATTTTTCAATATATTTTATTGCGATAGCCACGTTCATACAAATGAAGAATCTTTCTCAATTTTTGATGTGAGATAACGTGTACAGCTGACATAATGGCAGCCATGGAGGCACTTTTTCTTTTAGGCAATCCGGGAAAATTACAATAACTTTTAATCTGTACTACATTTTCAAATGAAAAAAATGAAGCTTATCCTAATAGTGTACACAAATTCGTATAGTTTTTTCTACAAAATTTCCTGAATTTCGCCTAATTTTGGACTCGTCACAGTAGGAAGACCCTTTAAGAATTACCTACGTAATACTTTTCACCCGTACACGCTAAAATGAAAAGAATTAAATCTCCAATTGAGAGAATTATGATGTTCACACATTTCAATATTAACAAACTCCTTACAAAGTAATTTTTAACGTACGAAAACTGAAGAATGCATATTTCCGACTACTTTACGAATTGAAAGCATCAGAAAGAAAAATCATTTCTCGTAACAAATACATGTATGTTACACTCAATTCTTACAATAGTTAGCTAGCTAAATGTATAGGAAGCAAATGTGATAAATTACCAATACTTTGACCACCCTCGATGTTTTGTTCTCAACAATGTGTATCAATATGCAGTGGTAACCAGATTATCTTTTCTCCACGACGCAATCGCAGTAACGCCCGTTGTAGACAAGCAGTATGTATAAGTACAGAGAAGTGGACGATTATATCATTAGTTGTGACTGTACGCATCCAGCAGTGATCGGTAATGTTGTGGTCCGCATTCCTTCTTCCATTTCTTCTCCTCCCACTGCTCTTCTCCGATGGAGACGCTGCGAGCATACCGAAAAAAACGAGCAGCAAAACATGCGGCTACGAGGTATGTTAATAAACTTAATAACTTTGATTACTAGACTGCGATTTTTCTTAACAAACGTAACTTCCTATAGTAATCCATAAGGACAAGAGCAAATCTAGGATTATATTTTTTGTCTTGCGTATTATCTTCTGGGGATCGGAATAAAATAGAAAATTCGTTGCATCTGACGAAAGTTTTCCCTTTCACTGTATTCCACAGAGCCCCATAAATGCATAAAATTCGTAGTCTACACTGTTCAACAAATTTTAACTTTTTTCGACCTTCTAACCTTCAATAGGCATTTCTAATAGATCTTTCTGATCTAAATTTCAGTTTCAAAAAAAAAGATAAATTTTTAAAACATTGCAAAGTTTCAAATTTGTATGTGTGTTGACTTTTGACACAAAATAATACTCTGAACTCTCCTGAACAAAATTATGTAAATTGTTATTACATTATAGACATCTAAATATGTTTAAATAATGATGAAAGTGAGAAGGACACCAAGCACGCACCAATTTTTGCTGATATTCTTCAGTTTATTTGAAAAACTAAGAATTTGGGAGAAAATCTAACTGCAGCATGCAATAGAGCAGATCTTTCTGCTGCGAAAGTGTCAACGGACGTTTCAAAATCTGTTTTGTTTTCAATACAGAGACGAAATAGTTCAGCCAGCGACTACAGGTATAATAAGACTACGGACGCTATTGTTATCAATGGGTTGTGGATTTTGGATGCCTTGAGAACCCCAGAGTGAAGTAGTTTTTGAAATAAATTGAAGAATATCAGTAAAAATGGCTGCGCTTTCGGTGTCCTTTTGATTTTGAATATTATTTGAACATATTTAGATGTCTATAATATAATAACAATTTACATCATTTTGTTTTGGAGAGTCCGGAGAATTGTTTCATGTCAAAAGCAACTAAATATAATTATTACTGTAAAAGCACAACGCACTTTGAAATTTGAAAATTTTCAGTTTCTAAAGAAAAAATTAATTTTTTCAAAATCTAGCCGTGCTGGGAAAAAACGATTTGCAGATTCGTATTCAACTCATAGAGATCTGTCAAAAATGTTTATTGAAGATTATAAGGTTTTTCAACAGGTTTCGGGAACTGAGGATAAAAATTTCAATTTTTCTTCTGTTGAAAAGCAAAGTAATTGGAGTTTGAACATAGACAAATTTTTAAAGTAGTACGACATGACAGTTAGTAATAATTTTGGGTTTAGTGATTACTAGACTGCACATTTTATGTATTCGTGACGTGTAGAATGGAATGAAACAGAAACTTTCACTAAGTGTAATGGATTTTATATAATTTTTGAAATTAAGAGATTTCTTCACTGATAAAATAAATTTTTCTTTTACTTTTGTAATGTTTGTGAATGTTTCGACACCGTAAACTTGTTGTACAATAAGGTTACTTACAATTTTTTCTGCACTTCAACCACGTAATAAAATATTCAACAAATAAAATCAACTTCATACAACACATAACTGAATCAGACATGTTTATTTTCTTAAGTTTTGACATTGTAGAGCGAATGTATACAATTAATACAAACAACTGCCAAGACTTTAAATTATTTCCAAAAACATATATTGTACATAGAATAATCGAACAGTCTAAAAATGCACAGTAAGAGTTTGTTTAAATGTTTTCACATTATAAGTATTAATCAAAAACTAAATGTCAATGACTAACTTAATATTAACATGTTTTCATAAGATTGCGCCTGAAACAAGTCTATTTAAATAATAATGAAAGTCAATTTGTCTCGTCGTTTCAAGTTTCAATTAACTTGATCATGATTAGAGGCTACGAAACTAAAAATGACTGAATAAAATTCCATGAAGTTTTGTATGTACAAGTGTATCATAAATTAAAGGATTAAATTTTCTTCATACATTTCACGAGTAGATTTAGAAAAAATGTTGTATAAACATGGACCTAAAAACTTGTTATTGCATTTTGATTTGTTTACGCAAATTCGAACATACACTATAATTTCGTTTATTCAAAACGAATGCAAGACACTTTTGTAGGTCATCCAGGAAATCATTTTGGCGATGAAATAAATTATAAATGAATGTAGATCCTACTCTCAATACGTAAATAGTTATAACACTTTAAAAATCATAGCCCCGGGCCCCATGTTCCAGGGGGGGGGGGGTGTTCTGAACCTACCATTTCGTTATGATTAAATGTTATTTACTTTTATTGAAAATGAATTTCAATTTTTTATGATTTATGTATTTTATTGTGCTGTATTACATAAAATCCACCCCTCTCCCCCCCTCCCTCCACCCCCGAAAATCTAATAGCTCTGGGCCAGAAAAAATCTTAATCCGAGCCTGGTGAACTAAACATTGTATCTTCTGAACGAGAAATAAAAAGTTATTCAAGAAAACTGAAAGAAGAATATGATCTTTTTGTACAAATGGGTATATCAACTTTTCTACCGATCACAGTATTAACACTTTAACAACAGGGCACGTCATTTGGCGTTCTGTTTGATAATGTGTAACATTATGTGTGATGTGTAAACATTGAAACAATTTTTTGTTAAACAGAAGAGAATGTCAAGTTTACACTTTTTATAAAATAAAAGAGGATACAATATACAATATGTATAGATATGTAATGAGTGAAAAGTTCTTTCACGTATTGACTGTTTCCCCAAATATATGTTACGTAACAGTGAATTATTAAACATTTTCTATGCTTAATTTTGAAACATAATGTGTAAATATATTTGTAGTATAATTTGAATAATGTTCAATAATAATCTGTAATAAACTATAAAAGCATCTTTCATATATCTTTACATGTTGATATCAATATCTGAATTAATTTAAATGAGACGACAATTTGAAGAAGATGATTAATCTTTTCTCCTATTTTCTGCAAATGCCCCCGGTAACAACAAGTCATTGTTTATAGTGAAAGCGCCTTGTCGATAACATATTGACATACATATCTTGTCTCCAACAAATTTTCATCTAATCTGGAGTTTACCTATCTCTTTCGCACGATCAGTAATTCAGAAAGTAGGGCAATTATAATAAGCGCATCGGGGTAATTTCTTTTATCCAAGATCTAATTAATCGTTGAAAAAGATAGCTATATGTATACAAGTGAATGATAATTTTTTCGATCGAATTGGTGATCATGGTCATCACTTAATCCTCGGTTACGTGAAAATAACGTTGTTACGTGAAATACATCTCTTTGTATAATTTTATTAAATATCGATATAATGTTTTTGTGAATATTAATAATTTACATGAATAATACGAATAATTTAACTTGAACGATCTTTAAGTTTTTGTAAGAAAATGTAAAATACAGATGTTTGAAAACATTGGTGTCTTTTATCTCGATACATATATTATGATACAATAAACGTTATTAGTAAAATTATTTAAACTATATTAATATTTCAGGTAATCTTTCTTGACATGTTTATTTTAATTTTTATACAAAAGTATTGAGTTTTGTTTCAGTTATAGTAATTTCTTAAAGTGTAATTTTAAATTGAAATACATAAAAACATTTAAGGTTTGTAGATGGCAGCTGCAACACAAAATGTATTAAAACGATAGTTCTCGATTCCAAACCAATCGAATCTATATTTGTATATCTCTTTTCGCTTACTTAGAATGACCTTTCAAATAATCTGTCAGAAAGTTTTGTACACGTTCTAAATTACCCTATTTGCCAACATCTAATTACCCTATTAACAATGCTTAGGCAATGATAGACTCTTGCATAAAATTGACTTTGTTTTTCTTCCAATGAAATTAATCACCACAATTTCTACTTCTAAACGATAAACACTGCTTCACCTCTCATTCGATTCGAGACAGTAATCTGTTTTACACTTTCCGTACAATATTCAAACCTTCAAATGTATAAAATAAAGAAACAATTTTTAATCTAATCTTGCATTAAAATTAAAGTACATATATCTAGACACGAGACACACAGATCCAAATTTTAGAATAAAATGTTTTTAAATATTTCAAGAAAAAGAAATGTAGAAGTTTGTGCTAGTAAACAGGACTTGGGTAATGTGTCTGTTAATAGCTTGTCATTTCTATATTGTATACTGTATAGGAATGCATGCATATCAGATGAATTTTACATTTCAACTTTCTTGGAAGCAGAGATCTATGTACAAAAAATGAATATATCACTTTCACCTTACTTTTCCATGAATAATAACCCCGCCTTCTCTTATATGAATTTGTCACCATATTTAAGTGAATGGTTCAACATGTACTTACAATAATTAGTCTACATATGTATTGCAGGCATGTACAAAGACGGATCCCAAGCAATTAAATATTCATCTAGTTGCTCACACTCATGACGATGTTGGCTGGCTGAAAACGGTGGACCAGTACTACTTCGGAAGTAAGTATATGAAATGTTATCGTCGAAATGTTCTATTTATTACAAGGATCGTTGAATATTATCCTTTTGTTTCACCCCTTTCAAGGTTATTCACTTATACAAAAAGCTGGCGTGCAATATATTCTAGACAGTGTGATTCAAGCATTGCTAGCTGATCCTGAAAGAAAGTAATTATGAATCTTTTAATAACTTTAAATCATCTAAATAGTGACTTTTTACTCTAATATACCTATTTTTACATTAAATAATAATAACGTTTACCATATTATACGGCGGATTACCTCATCCTTATCTTATAGTACGTATACTACCGTTCAAAATTTCAGGAATTTAAAAAGTTCAGGAGTCAAAACGCTTGGGGTGAAAGTAACATTGTAAATAATTCAAAATCTCTTATAGAGAAAGTCTGTAATACTTTTTGCGTAATCGTAGTTTAAAGTGAAATTGTTGGTTTCGACCCCTATCTGCCATACTATAAAGGTGGATATAAAAACAAAATTCATTTTTATCAAATTTTTGTCTCGTCAAAATACTCATCTTTATTCTTAATAACTTCCAAAGAAATTTTGGGTAGCCTGTTTATTAATTTCTTTTAAATATTCTTTATCTATGTTTTCCCATTTTGCATTAAGATACTGTAATAAGAGAATACGCACATCAGCAATTTTCGAAAAAATAGAGAATTGTTGAGAAATATGAAATCAGAAAAAGAAATTCTTCAGTAAACTTTTATTACAGGCGGTTACTTATAACTAGACTGCGGATTTGATGCATTTATAGCCTATAAGGCTCTGTAAAATACAATAAAAGACAGAACTTTCAGTGGATCTAACGAGTTCTCTATTTCATTTAGAACCCACCCGGATAGCACATGATACCTTAAAGACGTCTATTTTAGGTCTAAGTCGTCTAAGCCGTCTTCAAAGCGTCATGTGCTATCTGGAAATAAGGCACTTAAGAGACATTTTCCATAAAAACCCGCAGTCTACTTATCTCTTTAGGGTTAGGTGGGTTAAAAACTACCCCACCTTTTGCTTAACTTTTTATGCATGGTGGGATATATTTTAACCCACCTCGAAAAGTTGAAGTTACTCATAGTCATACAGTTTAATATTTTATTTTTATATAATTTCTTTTATATTAAAAAAAATTCTGTGCAACTAGAATTTTTATTTTCTTTGAAATCGTGTGCCTCAAAGAGTTAAAACACATAAGTATACTAAAAGATCATTTGTTTACCTAAAAAAAATTCATTACGTTAGGTTCATGTATGTAGAGACAGCTTTCTTATGGAAGTGGTGGTTGCGTCAAGATGAAAAAGTCAGAGAAGATGTCAGAAATCTAATAAATGAAGGAAGATTAGAAATTATTAGTGGAGGATGGAGCATGAACGATGAGGCAGTCACTCATTACCATTCCATCGTCGATCAGTTCACATGGGGCTTCAGGTATGGAACTAAAATTTAAATACAAATTAGCGAATATTCCAAGTAATGTAAATTAATTATTCAAGATCATTCAAAGTTACATAAAAAAGTGGTTCCATTTAAAAAAATGAAAGTGAACTTAATATATCTAAAAAAATTATATAAAACCAAAAATTTGTTTGGCATCGTGTGAGCCCCATTGAATCATTCAACTTTGTCCTTAAGACATTTGACGTATCTTTAAAAACAACAAAGATATTTGAGGTGCAAACGTTAGATGACTCACCCTGTATACAAAGAAAATCAACAGGAAACTAGAGCCCTAAGTTGTGGAATATTTTCTGGGACACTCTAATGAATAATAAATGAACACTGAAATTTTATTTCATTTTATTCGCTGTTGAAACTCTACTTAACATTTTTCAGAATTTTATTAAATTGTAATGGGTCACAATAGTTATAAAGGAATGAAATTATACTTTTATAAAATGGTTATTTATCGTAATATACTTTGTTACACATTTTTACTCTAAGAAATTTTTATATTAAAATAGTTATATTGAGCTTATTTCTATCGACACAAATAGACTAACAGTAACATATGCTTACCAAAGTTTATATAACGTACATATTAAGGGATGATGTATTGTAGCATTTTTTGTTTTTATTTCAAACGTATAGTACACAATAATGACCAAGGGGGACGTTAATGTGGTAATAAAAATGAGTGCAATTACATAGTCAGAAAATACATGTTGAAATCATTGACAAATTTTTTTACAGATTTACACTATATAAAACGATAAAATTAAGAATAATGTCAGTAAATATAGCTTATCGCATAATAGTTTTTGACAAACCAGACACGTGAAATTATACGAATGAATTATAATTACAGATATCTTACCACAACAAATTATAATTTTTCGTCTATTCCACATGGAACATTTATACATACATAAAAAGGTTAACTATAGTATGTATTATAACTGAATAGTACTATACATATGTATTAGGATAAATCTTATTTTCAACTACTGAACTTCTGAGTTCCAATTAATAAAGAAATAATTCGTGAGAAATGTAAGCTTGATCGGATAAGGGGAAAAGGGCTCCTAGGCCCTTAAACATTTAAATAATTATTTAAACGCACACAAAGTTGATTTTACTCGATTATCCTACAAGTCATTGATTATAACAGAAAACAAGTCAGACAAAAGTTGTAGATCTAGACAAGGAGCATCTTTTAGGCTCTACTACTTTTTTCGTGCGACAAATGGTTTTCGTAAACAAAATTTTAAAAAGTCTGGAAAAAATTGAAAAGAATTTTGTTAACTTTGAAAATTGAAATGTGCCTTGATCGTTTTTTTCAAGAATTTTATTTGAACGCTAATTATTTCGTGTATAATATATTTCCTATGTAAATGTTTACAGACGACTTAATGATACATTCGGAAGTTGTGCAAGACCAAAGATAGGATGGCAAATAGATCCCTTCGGTCATTCTAGAGAACAAGCTTCAATCTTCGCTCAACTGGGATTTGACGGCATGTTTCTTGGTCGTCTTGATTACCAGGACAAGAAAAAAAGGCTTAGAGATAAAACAATGGAGTTCATCTGGAAAGGCAGTCCAAGTTTGGGTAAATCACCCTTTTTTAAACACCTACAATGACAGTCCCTTTCATTAAGAATTCAGCGACTATAATTATTCAAGATCATTCAAGGTCACGGAAAAAGGGTGGGTTTATTTAAAAAAATGAAGGTGATCTAGGTATCTTTAAAAAAAATTGACATAAAAATAACATTTTATTTGGCATCGTGTGAGCCCTATTGAACCATTTAACTTTGTGCTTGAGACATTTGACATTGATCTTTAAAAACAACAAAGATATTTGAGGTGCAAACGTTAGGTGACTCATCCTGTGTATAGAAGTGCAGAAATTAGATAGACTTGAGCTATTGAAACAGTCCAATTTAACAAGGAAAGATCCACAGAGGGAAACATTTTTTTCGTTCAAACTGGCATGAATTTGCAGAGAATTGGAAGTGTTTGAAAAATGGACTTGAATTCCATGGTTAATTATTTATTTTCCAATTATTTTATTCAATATAAAAAAAAAAGATATAATAAGGAAATTATGTAGTTAGATCCATTTTCAAGGCTGTTTGTGGCGGACATTGCGGTTACTTTTCTGGTCGATATTGAATTTTCTCAATAAACGACGCCGAGTCCTATAATTTCCAATCATTCTTTCAAAACAATTTAGCATCTGGTTAACTTCCTCTGTAAGAAAACTTTCACCAGTCGATGAGATATATGTATAGCTTTTGATGAAGAAATTGTATGTACATTATCCATAATTAAAAATCATCGTAAGACGATGCTTTAAAAAAATAAAAAATACTATTTATGTTAGCGTTAAAAATACAGTTATTACTATTGAGGCTTTCGTGTATAAGGCGTGCCCAGGTGGAATTTTTTCTCAACATTTCGCAACCATTGCAACTATGTAGATAGCTTCATCAAGGGGACACGGCTTATACACGAAAACCTCAACAGTAATAACTGTATGATGTCGGGCCAAGAGGACCTGAACATTAAAAATATTAAAAACTTTTGGATATCGCACACACATACATTTGTCTTCCGAATTTTGTTATAGGATCTCGCGGAGACTTGTTCACGGTTGCACTATACAATACTTATTCACCACCGCCTGGTTTCTGTTTTGACGTTCTGTGCAACGATCAACCCATAGTTGATGACCCTGCTAGCCCGGATTATAACGTTGAGGAAAGGGTACGTAGCACATTATACAATCATTCCAGGCGAAATCGGACACTTTTTGGAGTAACATTTCGGATTTTGTTGACACTTGGATACGTTATAGTCTTTAGTGATATAGAAATGTATCTCGAAGGATTTTTGAAAATTTTTAAAGTAGTTAATGTTTGAAATATAGTGTTATTACATTTATTGATTTTTAAAGGACTAAATAACTTAATTTATTTATTTATGGTATTTAAATTTATAAATGAAAGAAATTATAATTTGCAAAAACTGATTCAAATGCAACAGGAGTATTCATTGACCGTACATTTCCTTCCTTTTTGCCGCCTGTATGTATTGTTGAACGCAATGCCAGTGTCTTAACTATAATTAAAAGTTCAATTCACAAAACTGATGCAAATATTTTCAAATTTTTTTTAATTTATTTGAAATTAATATTCTGTTTATATTTCTATATTGTCTTGGCATTTGCACGTGTCTTTTCGTAATTACAAATATGAGTTATTATTGACTGATAACTGTACCTCTTATGGAACAGGTTAATAAGTTTTTACAATACGCAGTTCAACAAGGCGAAGCATACCGCACAAATAACGTCATATTAACAATGGGAGGAGATTTCACTTATCAGCAGGCGGAAATGTACTTCGTTAATATGGACAAATTAATAAGGTACTAAATTCACTAAACGTAGATTAATTTCGTTAAGTAATCACTGTCGTACGGTTCACATCAAGTTGCGGAAACAAAGGAAGGAAAAGGTCTAAAAATTATAATATATACTTAATTCTATTGGTAAGTAAAATATAATGGGTACCGACAGGTCGAACAGTTTTTGTCCTTTGCACAACGCCAAGCCTCAGCCTACAAGACTAATAACATTATACTCACAATGGGTGAGGATTTTAATTATCAACATGCTGAAATGTGGTTCACTAACTTGGACAGATTGATCAGGTAAAGCACAAATGTTTCAAAATTCTACGGACACGGAACTTTTATTCGTCCTTTTTTAATTTTTGTTTTAATTCGTCGTTAGTTCAGCCATAAGAATATAAGATTCAGAGTATCATCATCTTCTTTCAAATTCAAACTGATGCTGACATTTTAATAGTAAAAGTGCAACGTGTAATTTGTTTTAATCAATTATACTTTTAAATAGAATGCATATTATTACTTTATTAACACTCCATATATTAGTCATACTAGAATGTACATACTAAGAGAAATGTTATAAATAAAGAGCGCGAAAGCTTGTGGTACTTTAAACATAGAATTTGGTGAGAAAAATATGGGAATGCATCATAAGTAATTTAAACTGCACAAGGTTAAAGGTCGATGAATGAAAATAAAATAATAATAATGAAAGTACTTACATTTAAGAACGATTGTCAAAAATAAAAGTGAAGAATATATAGGATGTTATACAATATGTATTTATTAGAGTCATGGATGTCTATTATCCATATCATTGATAGTCAGTTGGAATTTGCAGATATAGTTAAATATTATTAACACTCACTTTTAAATATAAACGGACCGATCAGAAGATCGAAAACCACAAAAAATTTATTTCTGCTGTCTTATGATTCTATTTACTTTTCTTGTACAATTTTTTGTAATTTGTAAAATTTTATTTACGCCAAGTGAATGGAAGTGATCGCCTGGGAATACGTATAATGATGGCACTTTCTACTGCTTTAAAAAAAATAACTATATGCACGACTTTTACCCAACTATATCCGTAACAAAAAAAGAGAGTCAAACAAACAGCTCTAACGATCGCCTAAAAGTTCGTGCTTCTTATTTGATATCTTTTCATGGATAGAGAAGCACTGTAACATTAAATTATAACGTTTGACTGGCCAAACTAACAATGCAGATCATATTTAATTTATCAGTCGCAGTTGATTATCTTAATTTATTTCTTATTATATTAATAGAATTTTATCTCATCGTACATACTCTACCAAATCTATATTTGACAAGTTCATTAATAATATAAAATAAGAATTTTTCACTCGATTAATGGTAACAATGCAGCAACTGGTTATTTGAAATAATTTGTATGGTAATTTCTTATTTGTTTATTCTTTTTTTTATTAATTCCCCGGATAATTTACAATTTGTTTTTTACAAACATTAGGTAAATTGTTAGATCAGTTGGATGTGTTTTGTGTAGCCTTTCTGTAATATCACAGTGGATTCTAACTATATTGGCACTAAACATATTGCCACGCGAGGGACTTCCCCTTCAGACGTACTAAAAACGCCATTAAATAAAATTGTCAAGAATCTATAGCTAATAGCTTTAAAGGAAAATTTCTTAACACTTCTGAAAGACTCAGTGCCCAGGAGCCTTCGAACACTCAACAAGGATTCACTGTACATGAAACTGATGAAAAAATTAACTTCATATTATTACTATCGTTTAGCACTCTACGTTAGTCATTAGGTCTATGACTCAAGCATACTTCTTTATTTTATATTATCATAGATACATACGGGAACGAAAGGATTCTAATGTGAATATATTTTACTCGACACCTTCGTGCTACATGAAAGCGGTACACGATTCGAATCTACAATGGTCAACGAAGAGTGATGACTTCTTCCCATACGCGAGTGATGGTCACTCCTATTGGACTGGCTACTTCTCTTCCAGACCAACAATAAAATTCTTCGAACGAATGGGAAATAATCTTTTGCAGGTAAAAAAACACTGTATTTGCAATTAGACATAAATGGATAAGCGAAACATAGCAATATCTGTGAAATGAAAATAATATTGTAAGTATTTGTGTCTGTGTTTAGTATAAGTAAACATAATTACTAATAAATAGACACATTGGTCAGTTCTATATAGAAGTGCGCGTACTCAAAAATTTAATTTAATCGAAAAATAAGTTCTTATGAAAAAAAATGTGGAATTTTATTTTTCTCGCATTTATCGAAGATTTCATCACACTCTGTTTAATTTTGATTCTAAGAGAAAATATTTAGTTTATAATTTCGTATAGACACATGGAGTTGAAAGGTGATTAAGAAGTAAATAAAAAAATCTAAACAAAGTTCTATCTCAAAGAATATTTCAAATTGTGCAATTAGTTTTATAATGAAAGATTAATGGGACAATATTTTTTTTCCATTTTCAGATTAGTAAACAGTTGTCCGTATTGACTGGCTTGAAAGGATACGATGAACAATTACAACATTTCCGCGAGGCAATGGGTGTAATGCAACATCATGACGCAATAACTGGGACCGAAAAGCAACTGGTTGCTAACGATTATGCCCGCTTATTATACAAGAGTATGGAGCAAGGAGCAGATATTGTTTCTACAGCAATAAGGTACTGTAAATATTTTCTTCAGTAATATATTCAATTAAACATACATATGTGCATAAATAATTTTCAATATGTTACAATTTTGAGCATGTAACGCTATATGTATATTCACGAAAATAACAAACAATAATATTTTAGTAGATATTGCTTGTTGCCCGAATACAGCCCGAATACCAATATCTTTATCAAAGCTCTTTTTTGTTAAGAGAAATATTAGACAAATGTTGATATACTTTTATATGTATATGCATGGAATTAGTCTTAGACATTCTCAGTTATTACTAGTGATTACAAAACAATTTGTTTCTATTAAAATATAAATATAATTTGTAAGAACGATAGAGATTTTGAGATTTAAGGAGCCAAGAAAACTCGCGTGAACTGTGGTATGTCTTTTCACTTCACTTAAGAGAAAATGTGGTATAAACAAAAAACAAGATTTCCTGTGCATAATAATGGTTCTGTTGTTACGTCCCGCGTTGCGGTCGTTACTTTCTTTATAATTACGGGTCCTGGCTCTTTTAAGGTGCTAAGTGAAGTACGCAGATAATAACAAAAATATATTCTAACAATCAAATAAATAAAGATACAAATAAATCATACCGTACCAATGATGATGAAGATGAACGATAGATTCGTTGACGCTTTCAATCGGTTCGTTCGGGATTTCGGGTCCTTGAAAGGGTGGAAGAGTCGCTGACGCTCGAAGCTGTTACACAGGGTCTACATAGGCATTACGGGATACGTTGTCGCCATCTTGGACGTTGCACTTCGCAGTCCGATGTCTTAGAAAACTCGCCTGTAGGTAGTGATGGGATTTGGAACGCTTCGAATCGATTCGAAACTGTCTTGAATTCGAGCGACAAATTCGAATCGCTTCGAATCTGATTCGAAGCTACAAAAGTCTTGAAAGTCTTGAACGGATTCGACGTTCCGAGGCGATTCGAAGTCTCGAGCGGCTTCGAAGTCTTGACCAGACTCGAAGTCTTGAACGGATTCGAAGTTTTGAGCAGATTCGAGTCTTGAACGGTCTTGGAAATCTTGAGCGTTTCGTAATTTGTAAGTCTTGGAAGTGTTGAGATGTTTTTATAGGTTATATTATTATTCAATATCTTACAGGTTACAGGTTACAGGTGCAGGCTTTTTGATTACTTTTATTCAAGCAGTATCATTGATATAAGGTATTAAACAATAGTTGGAAATTTCGAATTATCATAAATACATTTATTGTTCTAATTATTTATTTATTTTTTTTTTTGTGGGAATTGAGGAATGTGAGAAAGGAAATGTAAAAAAAGTGAAAACATTTCCCAATGAATAAGACACAATTTGTGAAGAAATAAGGTTATTGCTTATATATATTATTTATTGAATAACAAAATCGTATTTAAACTTAACATAACGTGGGATATAGTTGAAGGGAAAATATCAAACAGTAGTGATTTTCGGAAAACTGTATATGTAAATGTTATTAAGTAAATACAGCAAATTTGACTAATTTATTCAGTATTTGCATAGTACTTAATTTATTACTTTAGTCTATTAATACCTTATTATTTGTTTATTATTACATACGTTATTATGTAGTATGCTATTAGTCTATTACATCATGTTTTGTTGAAAATAGTAGTTTAATTAAAAATGTAAATTTATAAGTTCATGATTCTTAAATGTGTTCATTGTTTTTAATTATTGAGAAAGAAAGTAAAAATTCATTTATTTCAGTTTTCGTTGATATATCGGTTTCGGTAATACTGGTTTGGCGATATATTCGGTAATACAATTACGTTCGTTACATAAAAAAAATATTTCGGTATCACTTTGTTGGCATAATGCCGGTACTAAAATCACACCGACACTAAGTTTCTTCCCTGAACTGTCCCTAAAACCTCATATTTACAAGACTAAAAATTTACTCTCCGATGTCGGCTGGCCCGTACGCGTCTGAAAAATTTCCGTCACTGGGCAAACGATACGGCATGAAGCCGTCTCTTTAAAAAAATTCTCTCTCATGGCACGGATGTGGCATGGCAGGATAAAATTGCATTTGCAAGTTTGGCAAGATTCGGATATTTTATTATATTATTCTTCCAGTACTGCAATGGATCTGACAATCTATTAATATAACTGTCTGATAAACGTGTGGCGTAAATGGAAAGACTGCAGGATGTAAGAATGCGTGTGAGAGGGCGAATGCCCTAATGTTTAGGTTAGAAGATAAGAGGCACGGACGGTTGGCTCAAGATTTCCAAGACCGTTCAAGACTCGAATCCGCTCAAGACTTCGAATCCGTTCAAGACTTCGAATCTGGTCAAGACTTTCAAGACTTTCAAGACTTTTGTAGCTTCGAATCAGATTCGAAGCGATTCGAAGTTTTCGTCCGTGTACAGATTCGAAGCGTTCCAAATCCCATCACTATGTACAGATTCGAAGCGATTCGAAGCGTTCCAAATCCCATCACTACCTGTAGGTAGTGATGGGTAATCGATACAGCCCGAGCCGAGCCGAGCTTTAGAGGGGGAAGCTCGGTTCGGCTGGAGCCGTATCGATACCGGTTGACATCATCGTTCCACCCTAAGAAACGCTGGCGACGGGCCTCGGCGAGGCGAGATGTTATTATAAGATAACTCTACGCGCCGAGGCTTCGCGTGCCAGAGCCTCGTGTTTCGGCTGTCACCTCATGAAACTGTCATTTCGGCCGGTTTGACCAACCGAGCCGAGCCGGTGAATCGAAAGCTTCCGATACAGCTCGAGCTGCTCGGCTCGACTACCCATCGCTACCTGTAGGCCGCACGTAATCGCGAGGTCGCGTCGCGCAAGGAAGAGATATCGTCGCGAAAACCCGAAACTGAACAGCTGAATGACCGTTATCACTCGGCTCGCTGTCGCGTGTAAGAGATTGGAGCGAAGCCTGACTGTCGAAGAGCGAACGAACTTGCCGTTGCAGAAGCAACACACGAGCCGAAACTGAAGAGATAAAAAGCCGAAATTGTCGTGAAATACAATGAGAGCAGTTCCCGGTTTTGAAGAAACGTTTTATAGGTTCTTAAAAGGTTCTTAACACCCCCTCTTCCTTTGTTGGAAAGCGTGGGAGATACGGGGTAACAACAGGCTATTGTTTGCGATGCTTAGAGAATCATCGAGTCGGCGAGGCGGTCTTTGGAAATTGCTGATGTTTCCGTTCCGCTGGTCAACGTCTCGAGGAAAGTCAACTACGCGCGTAACTTCCAGGTGTCGCTGAATCGACGGTTCTCGTTCGCTCGTCGCGTTCAAAGGTGGTCGGAAAAAATGTACAAGGGAAAGACGAAATGAAATTACAGGATGTAACGCTGTAAAAAAATCCTTACAAAAGTTTTTTTAGATTTTATAGAAATTGTAATCCATCTTAAGAGATATCACTAAAATACTCCATGATTTTCAATTAAGCTCAAATTCTTCACCTTTTTTATTATGTTTTAAGCACTCGGAATATTGCCGTTGATTCGACAAAGACAATGGTCTCGAATAAAACACAAGTCTATTTAAAGTAAAAATCTATTTTAAACCAAACTCACTGCTAGTCGAAATTGTTTCTAAGATACTGAACGTTAATGTTTAAATGGAATTTAACCAAGTCACTTGACCGAGAAGAAAAGTCCAGTTTTATGTTCTTCGACCATAGTATAGGAATATATTTTTGAGCTATAAATATGAAATATGGAAATAGTATAATTCTTCTCCCAAAATTTATTCTTATCTGAGAATTTTCATTTTATTATTTTTTTTTCTTTTGTACAGAAAGTGGAAGGTAAATGGATGTCCTGTCCTTACGAAGTCATCGCAGAAAATGTATTCCTGCATGCAGTTGAACATTAGTTCTTGTGCGTATACCGAGAATCAAGACTCTATGCTCACTATCTACAATCCCTTGAGTTACAAAATCAACGTACCCATCCGCGTTCCCGTTCAAGAAGCCAATTACACCGTTATAGATATTGCAGGTATGTATGCTATCGCTAGAATATCTTAAAGTACAGTGGACTCTAACTATATTGCCATGGTCGGGGCTGTAGGGGAGTAAAATGGCAATGGGTTGAGAGCCTTTCCATGCTAAGTTTTATCGTTGTAGCCTCGACCCCAACGCCTGCGCAAAAGCAGGATTGTGCTGGTGCGCCGGCGCACGCAAAGTGGTGGGAGAGCAAATTTGTGTGCCGAAAGTACGTGTAGGGGGAAGTGCCTTGCGTGGCAATATGCTTAGTCGCAATATAGTTAGAGTCCACTGTACTGAAATAGGTATTAAATCGAATGTTAATTTGGCATAAATTTCAGTAACACCCAAAACTAAATGGTAGGAGGCCTACCTCACTTTTTCCCTTACCGGAAACCGAGCTTGCTTGTCGGTGTATAAATATAAACAACAAACATATGTGACATCAACCTATTTCAATTATTTATTATTTATTCAACAAATTAATGTACATTGAATAGATATTTTGTTGTTGTTTTTTACGAATATTCGAGTACAGGGTATCATTCCGCTTGCATACATTTTACACATGCAAGATACTACAGTGGTACTTCGACAAGAAATCTACCATTTTATAATTTATTTCACCATTGACAATAATTAGAGTGTTACGAGCTCGGGCCGTAGCAACGCGAAAAGCCGACGAGTGTAGGTTTTCCATGGGATATGGTTAATCAGTTTATCATTAACGTACAGATCATTTACAAGAAACAAAATGAAATTATTCGTTAATTATTAGGCTTACAGCTAATAAAGCTCAGTACTTTTTTACGCAAAATTTAACGTTCTTCGATATTTTGGCATAAAAAATATAGCATTTTATTTACAAAAAACTAAGTTGACCTTCAAATCTCCGAAACGCCTCCACTTGCAAAAAAAAATATATATATGCATTACATAATGTATCCCTCCAAACCATACAACTTTTCTATAAAAAGCTTTTTCATACAACGCATACTTTAGAAATTATTCGGGGTGAACAAGTTGCGTGGACCACCCTGTATAGTACAGCCGTCGCTACTTATAGAGCATAGCTTTCAGTTTCCTGTACTTTCAAATAAGAATATAGCATATGTAACGCGTATACAGGGTGTAACAAAAATGTTGGATCCCGCGGCAGCGGTGGCTATGCGCTGCGATTGGTAGCAAATGTTACCGCCGGAACTCGGCCAGCAGACTCGCGCTCTGATTGATCGGGGTTTTTCGTTAATATCTCATTAACAAAACCTCGGATAATATTTTTGCTAAGGAAAGACTTGTTTCAAATCACCTCACGAGTCTCCCACTTCCGGGTCCTCCAACATTTTTGTGACACCCCGTATACTTATACAGTAACAAGCATGTCAATTTATTGTTAGAGTAGAGTTATCATTACAGGTCTTGGGACTCGAATCATAATAATGAAACTGTTAACAGAAGTGTTCGATTTTGCGGACGTGATTACAATAAAATAATGTAGACCTTCACGAGTAACTCTTTTTGTTATGTTTTTCTTTTTCTGATTAAAACTTACGTCAGATATAGCGATTTTTACGTTTTTATGATTGTTACGTTTTCGCTTCTTTAACGCTGTTACGACGTTTGACACTTTTTTCACATAATCTTAATCTTGTATTTTCAACAATGTTCTCAGGTTTGCGAACCGTGTAACGAAATTATTACTACACTGCGGATTTTATGCATTTATAACCTATGTGTAGGTCTCTGTGAAGTACAATGAAGGACAAAACTTTCGCCAGATGCAACGAGTTTTCTATTTCCTTTTGTGTCCAATAAGATACTTAAAGGAAGAAAGAAATTTGCACTTTTGCTTTTGCCTTTATGAACAACCTTCTAAAATAGGATTTTGCATAAAAATCCGCAGTCTAATTATTATTACTGACCCGCGTGTTTCTCGTTACTCGTCATTATTTCGAATGTATAGGTGGTCTGAACACAGTGCCAGAGCTAAAGAGGTTCATTAATGAAAACTACATAAAAAATGTCAACAGAATCATATATTTATTTTCAAGATGGTTCCGATCTTACGTCACAACTGGTACCCATTCCTAATGCTGTACAAAATTTACCGGGAAGAGAAAGTGCCGCAACGCATGAACTTGTATTTTTTTGTACGGTACCAGCTTTGGGTTACAAATCTTATAAAGTTGTTCGAATATTGAAGGACACAGACGAACAATCTGCTGCTGCAGCCCCCATTAGTAACGAGGTATTAAACTGTAATCTCGTGTGAATCTTCGAAAAAAACGATTGTCGATACAATACCCAGGTATTATTTTTTTTTTTCAGTTTTACGATGTATTCGTTGACGATGATGGTCAAATCGTGGTGGAATGGAAGAAACAACAAAATATGAGTATGGTTCAGGCATTCCACTATTACGAAGGAATGACGGGAAACAATGAAGTATTTCAAAATAGATCTTCAGGCGCGTACATCTTCAGACCCAAGGGGGTTCTGAAGAATTTTACGACGAACGGGTCTTACAAAATTTATAAAGGTAATATCAAAGAGAATGATTTAAAGGAAACGTCACTGCTACTAGAACATCGAGTGTTATTCATTTTTTCGTTACAGGTCCAGTTGTGCATGAAATACATCAGACTATTAACGATTGGATTAGTCAAGTAATTCGAATTTATAACGGAAAAGAATATATTGAATTCGATTGGCTTGTTGGACCCATACCTGTTAAGTACGTGTGGATATGTATACAGGGTGTCCCACCTAACTATACCACCCTTAATTATTCTCTCATTTGTCACGATACAAAAAAATGGTTCGGGAGAAAGTTAGTGTATTTTAGGGGGCAAATTTTAAGAAATCGCCGCCCGTGTCCTTAAGGGTTAATTAAGTAAACCGTAACTTTTTATTTCTCTCTTCCTGTCGCCTATTCATAAACCCACAGTCGCTCAAAGCTATCGTTCTTCTAAAACTACGTTACTACACTTTTACACTCTTTTATTCCATTCCAACATTTTTAAACATACTCATAGAAAAATGTGAAAAATTTCAGAGATAAGATTGGCAAAGAAATTGTCACCAAATACTCCAGCACATTGGCCTCTAACGGCGAATTTTATACTGATTCTAACGGCCGCGAAATGTTAAAGCGGATGAGGAATTACCGTCCAACGTGGAACTTAAGGCTAGAAGAAGGAATATCCGGAAACTATTACCCCGTTACTTCTAAAATATCATTGAAAGATGAAGAAGAATACCTTAAGCTCAGCGTGTTAACAGACAGGGCACAAGGTGGAACCAGCATGAAGGATGGAGAGATAGAATTAATGGTAAAACTAAGATTTTTATAGACTTCCAACCGCATTAAATTTTGACCGATCAAAACTATTTCTGTAGCAACGTTTAGGAGAAGATCGTGTCCTTCATTCATGCGTGATCCAACAATTGTCGCATAGAATTGCGATTTACCCGGGAAGTAGCTTTAGATAAAGGAATTAACCCTTTGCACCTCAAGGCTCGTTCGTTATAAACAACTAAGAATCTCAAGATATGGTGGGAACGTATAAGCGTTGCTTTCCTAACAATGATTTACAAAATCTAAACAGTGTAAATTTTATTCGTTTATTTACTCTGCTTGTTAATAAACTAATAACAAATTACAGCGCCACTGGAGTGCAAAGGGTTAAAGTTAACGCTCCTTGACTTCACCTGTAAGATAGGTGGTTTACAACTGCTTATACCTGTTTATACCTAACTCAAGTAGAATTAATACTTATAAGATTGTCGCGTAATCCTTATAAACCCAACATCGTATAACTCCAATATTTATAGAGAAATCCTTAATAATATACAGGGTGTCCCACCTAACACTGCCACCCTTAATTATTCTCTTATTTGACAGGGTGGAAAAAAATGATTCGGGAGAAAGTTAGTGTATTGTAGGAGAGAAATTAGTCTATGAGATTGTAGGTTATCTCAAGGTAATATCTTGTGAGATTTCTTTTATGGTAACGTCTTTTTAAATGGAATGCCACATTTTTTTGGTTGCCATTACAAAGAGGTGATCAAAACGTATCCAACAATGTATCATACTATGACCTCGAGATGACCTTGGGCTGAAAATTTCCCACGTAACTGGTTGAGGTGGAAGCTCACAGAAAATGAATTGCAAAAACAAAATAAACGCCATAATTGCATTATTTATTATTTTAGTGTATGTTCAAAGTGTTGTCACCCCATAGTGTGATACATTGTTGGATACGTTTTGGTCTCCTCTTTGTAATGGCAAACAAAAGAATAGGGCATTCCATTTAAAATAACGTTATCATTAGAGAAATCTCAGAAGATATGACTTTGAGATGACCTTGAATCTCATAGCCTAATTTCCCCCCTACAATACACTAACTCTCTCCCGAACCATTTTTTTGTAACGTGACAAATAAGAGAATAATTAAGGACGGCAGAGTTAGGTGGCACATCCTGTATAATATATGTATACAGTAACTCATAGATCTGTTCACGTTCTATCGAAATAACAATTTAGTATAAACACTTCAATGTGATTTCTGAGTAGTTGTCGTTCCATTTACTTTCAACGATCTTTCTATATGATAAACTTTTTCAATTTTAAAATAAAATTTATGACGGTTACGAACTTTGATCAAATAAACATGACATTTTTCTGTGAACAAATTTGTGACTATATACATGTCAACAATATTTAATGTTCAATATTTAATAACGATCCCCGCAAATATCTTCGAAACCGTTAATGATACCGGAACATATTACGGATAAAATAAAAGTTGTATGATTTCAATGAAAACGTAATTCATTATGATCAGTTTTTTTTTTACAAAATCACCTATTTTCCGCACGATCTGACCAGAAAGTGCCTTTGATCAGTACTGAATTATCACAATATCCCAGATAGCACATCACGCCTTAAAGACGCCTTTAGACGCCAATTTTAGGTCTAAGGCGCCTTTAAGCCGTCTTCAAAACGTCATGTGCTATCTGGGATATGTTCAAATCGAGTGCTTCTATCTTATAAACATATAAATTGGTTAATACTTAAGAACTTTTGTAATTTAATTACAGCTTCACAGAAGACTTCTAGTGGACGATGCATTTGGTGTGGGTGAAGCTCTCAATGAGTCTGCATATGGTGAAGGTTTAGTGGTCAGAGGTTCTCATTACGTATTTGGGGGCAGTATAAAAAATTTGGACGAATTTATGATGAAAGAAAAAGCTTTAACACTTCAGACATTGCTTCGGCCGTGGATCACGGTAACACCGCACTCGCAAAAGTCCGGAAATGACGAATATGTAGCTACGCCTCAAGTAAGTACATATAAATTGAATTCGTACACCTTTTAAAACGGAACAACTTTTTTAAAATTGGTCCAAATGATTTCAGTTCTTTCGTGAAATTAGGGTCATTAGTTTACTAAATGATGTGTAAACAAGAATTTGAAAAAGTTCCAATTGGTCGGAATCGCGAAGAAAATAGTAAAGGTTGTTTTTTACAACTTATATACATATATTATATGTGTGTGTGTGTGTGTGTGTGTGTGTGTGTGTGTGTGTGTGTGTGTGTGTGTGTGTGTATATATAACTAACATAAACCTTCGGTATCTATTTATTAGATTTTCATTATAGCCTCAGATTAAAAAGTTGTAAAAAACGACCTTTACTATTTTCTTCCCGATTCCGACTAATTGCAACCATTTTTCAATTTTTTTACACGTCATTTAGTAAACTAATGACCCTAACTTCACGAAAGAACTCAAATCATTTGGACCAATTTTAAAAATGTTCTGTTTTAAGGGTGTACGATTACATTTGTCCGGTAAAGTATGTATGTGTGTGGAAAGTACTTTATTGTTAAATCTACATGTTCACGTATTAATTTTTTGTTAGGGGGGTCCTCGAACGCACACGTCGAATAGCATAAAATTGTAACTATTTCCCGTCTGCAACAAATTCTCAAAAAATTAATTTATTTTCGTATACATGTTTACGTTTAATATTCAAAAGTCCTCGCTACTACATGTGAAAATAGTATCAATTCGTAATGATTTGGTTAATCGTATGAGACTTGTCATAAGAAAGATATGCCTATAAAAATTGTTAATAATATTAAATAAATGTAATTTCAAATTATTCAGGGATTACTTGTGTTTGAGGTACTGGATTGGGACTTATGTGTGGCCTATGAGTTAAATGTGAACTAAAATTGTTCATTTTCCTTCTTCAGAGATCAGGTCTAACTAAACCTTTACCGCCAAATGTCCACATACTAAGTTTGGAGCCTTGGAAGGATGATACTGTCTTGCTGCGGCTGGAACACATTTTTGAAGTGGGTGAAGCGGAGAACCTATCGAGACCTGTAGAAGTTAACATTCAGGTTTGTTTGGCCCTTTTAGATAATAATATCAAAGTATAATTGAATCATCGAAGTATTAAGGCCAGTTCACATTATCCGTCTAGCTACCGTCAAAACTTTCTCCAATGTATTTCAAATGCTGGCATTCACACTCCCCGTCACCGTTCCATCTGTAATTGTTTATATGTACATATAGTACGATGAGATTTTGCTCCTCTTTTTGGTACAATATGTAAAAAGTCACACTCTATATTTAATTATTTGTAACCTGCTTACATTTCTTTTTTATATACTCAATATAATTTTCTTTTCCATCAATAGTAAGATATTCATAAAATAACTTTTTCTTTTATATTTTTCCATTTTTTAATTATGACTTGCAGAGTACTCGAAAATTAGACGAAAAAACTGAATTGATTTTTGCAAAACATTTAATGTTACCTAACCCAGATAGCACATAACGCCTTAAAGACGGTTTAAAGACACCTTACACCTGAAATAGCCGTAAAATAGGCGTCTTTAAGGCGTCATGGTGATAATGATCAATGATACAATTTTTTTTTTTTATTAAGATGACTCCAATAATATGTCGAATAAAATTATCTATGGTGCTGCAGTAGCCTGCCGTCGGCTAGACAGAAAGTGTGTATTGGCCTTTAAACGTAACGGCACCTGTCCTCCTTATACGTCTTAAACAATAGTGTGATTACGTATTTAATGTACTATTTTCGTTACTTTTGTTCCATTAGGATATGTTTTCAACCTTCACGATTTTATCTATCGAGGAAACTACAATGGGTGGTAATCAGTGGTTAAAAGACATGAACCGTATGAAATGGCACCCTGAAACGAACGATGTACTTCAAGAGAGAGCGAATACGATTAACGAAATACAAATTGAAGAAGGTGTCATAAATGTACTTTTGAGGCCAATGGAGATACGAACATTTATCATTAAAATATCACCAAGGCATGCATAGTTGCAAAATGTTCTTACAAGATATTTTTGTTCCATTAATTATTATTGAAGAACATAAACTTTAAAACTTACAATTAGAATACAGTATCAGTTTTTTGAAACAAGACTGTCTTTAAAATCACTCATTTGTTACTTTTGTCCCTACCCCTAGGAATGATTGTAACACCGTATCTAAATGGAAGAAAAACAACTAAAAGATGAAAATAAACATAAATGTAACGTAAACTTTTAAAAGCTTAAAAAATACAAACATGTATGTAGTATTAACATTCATTTTCTTCCAGTCCTCAGGAATAAATTTTTCATACTTTATTGCCAACTTGTAAACCAATTTTTTAATTTCTTTTGTTGTCATACCGTAATTGATAGTGGAAAAATACAACAAATAATGTTGCAAAATTATTTCCTCTTCGTTTGAAAACACCCTTCTTGCTCTATATTTATATTTTTCCGACTTTTAATATGTCGAAAGAATGTTATGTAGCATAGTTTAACTGATTTTAAAGCGTATCTAGGACACACTTTTTTGTTTGTAACTTCTTTTGCAGCTAATATATATAATTCTGCAGAAGCCAACCCATGGTGTATCTTTCTTCTACAAATACTTTTGGTATTCTGGAAGGAACCTTAATCCCTTAATTGTTAAAATAACGTATCCGCAAAAGCCAAAGGACATAAAAAAAATCGACAGCGTATTACTTTCGTACTTTTGTCCCTACCAAGCGCTGTCTTTCATAAATACGTTACAAGGTGGTCCACGCAATTGACTCTGGTCATAATTTCGTTGTTAATGAATTTATGAGAAAATGCCAAAGGAGGAAGATAAATGGCCCAAAGAGCACTACATCTATAGACCCTTAGAATTTTTTTAAATGCAACAGTGCATGTGCAATTAACAATTGCATCATTTCTTTAAGTGGAAATGCATATTGTTTGTTGTACAGATCGATTCTTCTGTTCATTCTACGTAAAAAATTATTAAAATACCATGGCAAAAAAATGATACGTTCTCGAGATATTTTCAAAAAATATCTTTATTGAAGAAGATTCCCAAACGCTTTATGACTATGTAGTAAATGTAAACGTATTGATGATCCTTTTATTACTGTACCGTATATTATTTAAAACCACATGTATGTGCATATAATATGGTTAGCATTTATTTTATCAGTATTGGCACAGCAGATGATACTAATTGTCAGTGTATTTTTTCTGGAAAGATCATTCAGTATTTATACAATAGTTTTCATTGAACAATCATTTTTTGGCAAAATGATCAAATTTCTCTTAGAAATTTTGCATTCGATGCATCATCGAATTCAAGATATACTAATCAATTCGCATTCGTATATCATATCAAATTCAATAAATTTCCTAAAACTACAATCTGTCTTGGTACTTTTCGGGAATAACTTATTCTCCACGTGGCTGTGTTGTATTAATTGTATAATAAAAAGAATATTTCAAAATTCCTCTACGATATTCTGTCGACTGTCCCTTATCAGTCAGCATTCGATAGAAACATTTTCGACACAGTGTCTACAATTGAATTATCATTTTGACAGTTTACAAAATCTATAACCATACAAAATTAAACATTTTCATTCCAAAATTGCTGGATGTTTTATTAATATCTTATCACGACATTCCAGAAAATTTGCAATGACATCACGGAATACTAAATGTGTTATTTCGCCCGGCACGGAGATACATCGAAGAAATTACATACTATAACCTGTATATAATTTTTAGTCAAAGTAAATATTGTATAAATGCACGATAATATGAATTTACAGAACTTAATGAATGTTGCATTAGAAAGATATTTTGTATAATTTAAAATCATTTAAAAATCCCTTTCGAGGTGTTACAAAATGTCGATGAATTCAGAGCACTGGTATAAAAGCAGATGTTAAATTTCGGTTATTCTGTGTGATATTTATTCCATCGTAGATGTTACAAGAGGATGAGGTATGGGCGCAAACCGCAATCACAGTAACCCCAGAGGACACAGCAACAATTAGAGAAGTAGCAAATACGGCTATTCTGTCAGCATCGCCGGACGTACCGTTGCTTATCGATGATAAAATTGTGTACAGACGATCTTTTAGTCATATGCAATATGTAGAACTTCAGGACTCGGAAGAAACGATTATAGCATCAGAAAAACCGAGAAGTCTGACAGAGGTCGTACCAAGACCGAGACATGATGCAGATAATCAAACGTATCTGCAAGGAACACCAGACGTTCATATTTCTGCTGAATACAGGAGCGAAGCTACGCAAACACTGTACATGAAGTCACCATGTACACCCATAAAATATTTCAGGGACATTATGAGTACGTAGTGTTCTAATTATTTACGAAACATGATGAACCATGTACAGTGGGTAAAAAACGTATTTGCACACCCTTTAAAACACAACAACTCGTTCACAATTGGACAAAGTGACTTGAGTTTCTCTGTGAACTTAGAAGGATTAGTGTACTAAATGATGTGTTAAGAAAATGTTGAAAAAGATGCAATCGGTCGGAATCGCGAAGAAAATAGGGCGGATGCCCCGATTACTGCAGATATTTATAAAACGAATAATATTTAACATTGAAAGTATATAAAAGCTCTTGAAGATTAGTGATAAAATTATTTTAAACTTTATTAGATATAATTATTAGTAAATCTGTAGAGCAAAGTTGTTATTATTTGTTTTATCGTTAATTCGTCAAGACGAAGCTTTGATCAATTTCTCAATATGACGGTTCTGAACGCCTACTTAAAACACATTTATATCTTTGTTATCAACATTAGTACATATCAAGATTATTACTCCATAGAGTAAGAGTTATTTTTTCACAAAAACAGTATACCATTCATTTACAGTTTATTTGTCATTTTTATTTTTCGCCACAGTATTATGTAGATGTAGTACTTTACACCACGTGTGTTTATTATGTACTGCAGGCAGGTAACAGCGGAACCTAACCTATTTTCGATCGCATTTACTCACTAATAAATAAAGCTACAGAATTAATAATGTTATTGAATAAGAAATCGGAATAAACAAATTTTTAGTTTCCGTTGAAAAGCCTATTACTATTATTTTTTTATTATTAATATTCATATTGTAGTAAGGCTTAATACAATACTACCCAGATAACACATGACGCCTTGAAGACGGCTTAAAGACGCCTTGGACCTAAAATAGCCGTAAAATATGCGTCTTTAAGGTGTCATGTGCTGTCTGGGTATACATACCTAATAAATTAATACTTTCTGTCTTGTATATTATATCACATCATTCTTATAAATAAAATTAAATAATTTTTCTATTTACAGGATATAGGAATTTATACTAATATTTTACTTAACACAAGTCCGCAGTAATATACATGCAGTAATAGGTATTTCTTTAGTAATTGTCCGCAGTAATTCCTGAGATGCGGTTTTAATTTCTTTGATTTCTATTACATCCATCTATTAGGTGCTCCGTTCTAATTTTTTATGGAATTAATGTCATTCAACTTTCTTTAAAAACAAGAAGTAGGGATTGTCATTCATTTGAACGCTTTATCGAGCACTCTAAAGCTAACCTACCCCAAAAGTCCGCAGTAATACCCAAACTTATCCTATCTAGTAATGGTCGCTTTTTGCGACTTTTTTATCTGAGATTGTAATGGAAATTTAACGAATCCATTGCTTAGATTTATGTTAGTTATATGCATGCTGAAAATTTCGTGGAAATCAGTTAACATTGTTATGAGATACAAGCGGTTAAAAATGTTGACAATCCCAGTTCTTCGCGACCTTTGACCTACAACTGTAGTATATCTAAAGATTCTTACATCTTTCGATGCGTGTTACTCGTTTCTGTATTAACCGATTTCAATCAAAGTTGTAGCATATATGTATCTGTATAACTGACATAAATCTTCGAAATGTATTTCAGAAATTTTCATTACAGTCTCAGACAAAAAAGTTGTAAAAAACGGCATTTACTGTTTTCTTCGCGATTCCGACCAATTGCAACTATTTCAACATTTTTTTAACACATCATTTAGTAAACAAATCCTTCTAACTTCACAAAGAAACTCAAGTCACTTGGTCCAATTTTGAAAAAGTTGCTCGGTTTTAAAGGGTGTACGAATACTTTTTTGACCCACTGTATGTCACTGCTGACTAATTGTCAGTGATTAAGAGAAACTATTTTTCCTTTCAATGACGGATGACGTACACTCCCGTTCTTAAACATTAACACTTTATCGATGGTGCGGTTTTACAAACAAGGGAACATATCGAACCGAGACACACCGATGTTGATGCCGCAAAAATATGGGATATAGTTTACGGACAAATATTTGACACGTACTTTTTTATATTGGCAATCGTCCATACCGAAGGGGTGAAAAAGCCCTCAAACCGAGGGGTTGAAAACATAGTTTTCGGAATATCTCGAGGACTGGAGGATACAGCAAAAAACTTTTTTCTTTGAATTCTGTGTTTTTGAATGAGAAATTCACGCATATGAACGATTTTATTAAAAAAAATCATAGGTTTAAACAATATTTAAATGGTTTGAAGTTTTTTCTTAATTTTTCTTAATGTAAAGTATGGACCAAAAGAGGGGATACGTGTTTTTAGAATTTTCTGTCTTTTACCATATAACACTAATTATTTATTAGCTGCACGGCTTTCTCTCAGTCTATGTGAAATGAAGTGTTCCCTATTTTAGTCCATAGTTTACATGGAAATCAATTAACGTTTAACAAGAAAAATTAACAAAAAAGTGAAATTTTTCAAATATTGTTTAAACAAATGATTTTTTAAGAAAATCGTTCATATGATTAAATTCCCCATTCAAAAACGCACAATTTAAAAAAAAATTGAGCAAACACCGATCAAGTGCTTTGGCGCTAAAATTTAAAAAACTTCAAAAAGTGGAGTTACATTGTCACTTTAGCCTGTCAACAGTTCGTGTAATACGTTACATATGTGTGCAATTAATTACACCACGTTTATACATTTGTATATTACATAACCAGCTCGTTATAAAGTACAATCTTATAGATTTTGAAGACATTTAAAGGAAGTTTTAAGTTAAAAAAAAAAACGAAAGAAAATGAACATTCATAAGACCTCTTGTACGTATGTACATGGATTTGTCGATTGTAAAGAATTAAAGTGGAATTAATTCTAATATTATGCTCGAATTACACGCATATTTAGCATCCATGCATGATGATACAATGCCAATATTGAAGAAGAGCATGGCGGCAGTAACTATTCTTAGCTTTCCTCCGAATACATCGCAACACGCTGTAGCAAAGCAACTGTGCATGGAAATCACAGACGAAAGACTCGAGGAATCCGTGCCTGACTTTACCGATCGAGAAGAAGCGAATATTGAGGTTCCAGAAATTCTACACTATCTATTGGCGCGCGCACTTTGGATAATCGAACCCACAAAACAACAAATCGTTGAGACAGCTGATAAAGAAACACAAACTTTCATTATGTTTAATTTTCACACGAATACACTTATCGCTGACAGTGAAACGCAAACCGAGTTAACTTGCGAGCCGAAAGACTCTAATACAATGCTTTTGTCCACGTATTGGGACACGAAAAACATGATTTCGAATTACTTGGAAGATTGTTTGTCCGAGGGAATTGAAAATCGAATAATAATAGACGATCTACTTAATGAAATTATTAATAAATGCATCGATCGAATTAGATACCCTATGAAGGATCAAAGTATGCAAACCATAGCTACGTATCGATTGCACGGTGAAAAGGAAGAAGATATATTACGAAAACTGAGACAAGATATCGTCATTGATCCTATGGAAGCATCGATTGTAGTAGTACCATTGGTTGACAATTTGCTGCAACTAGTCTCTGATACCATATCCAGAAATGCTCCTAGGGTAGCTAGAAATATCGTAGAAGCGATTTTTCGGAGAACAATGTCTATAGTCGCTAAACTTATGAAACTGGAAATGGAAGCGCAACGTTAGTAACATTTTGTTTGATATTGAACTTTATTGCGTTGTTATTTTTCTCTGCAATCGACTAACTTAAATTATAACTTATTTATTAATAGTATTCAAGGGGTCATTCTGGTGTGACGGTTGGAAAATTGAGAAATTTTTCGTAATTCTTAATGTGGTAGTAAAATAAACTTTCTTACATTACAGGAGATGCTCGAAGTGGTGACCGTTTGCGTTAATGCAAACTTGCAATCTTCGTATCGCTGCATCACGTGCATGTCTTATCGTTTCTGAACTTATTCCAGCAGATGCTGTATTATTTCATAGGGGACTTTATTAGAAAATGTACCACTAAACGTTCGCCAAATGATGTGGTTACAGCACGACGGGTGCCCAGCACATTATGCTCGGAGAGTAAGAGATGCACTGAACGAACTTTACCCAAATAAATGGGTAGGACGTTGATTAGTTTCTTGGCCACCGCGTTTTCCAGATTTAACCCCATTAGATTTTTTTCTCTGTAGAGCATTGAAAAATGCTGTTCATCAAGAAGTACCCACTACACCAGAAAACATGAAACAACGGATAATTGCAGCATGTGCTAGAATAAGTTCAGAAACGATAAGACATGCCCGTGATGCAACGATACGAAGATTGCAACTTTGCATTGACGCAAACGGTCACCACTTCGAGCATCTCCTGTAATGTAAGAAAGTTTACTTTACTACCACATTTGACCTTGCATGACCTTCAATGATAGCTCGCTGAAGTCGTCTCAACACCGGCTATCGCATCGCGATAAAAAAAAACATAGCATTCCATTAAAAAACATAGAGATGACCTTGTAATCTCCTATATGCCTTCACCCACGCAGAAAATATTTATGTTGCAATATGCCCCCCTCTATACCGTGTAAGTTTTGTATATAACATTTTTTCATATTATTACGAATAACGGCAATATTCAAAGTGGACATAGTTATTGCCCCACTCTGTATAGTTCTTTTGTTTTTACTGCTGCAGCTTGAAAAACGACATTTCGAGAAAAACGTACTGAAAGTTTAATATACTCGATATTTGTGAAAATATCTACTCGTAACTACATAAACGATACAAGGTACACCTGAATGTATTTACTTCTGAATAATGCGTAACCTAAAACATCCATTTATCGAAAGTGTCACACCAGAATCACTCATTAAATTTAATATAAAGGTAGTCCACACAACAGATACCCATTTCTAAATTTCATTTCACAATTTTTTATGTTCTTATCTTATATTATAGAAAGGGAAAACTAAGAGTTTCGGAAAAGTATGACAGTAAAATTATTTTTTTTATAGAATGCATGCTTTACAAGTTATTTAAGGTGTGCAATTTGCGTGAACCACCGCCATACCATATGCATATATGTATACAGAGTTCTTTGTAACTAAAGCTGTTTGAACTGTTCCATGACCAAAATACCGAGAATTAAGTCGAATTGTACATGGTCAGAAATCTAGTCTAATTAAAATTTTAATACATGATTTCACTTATTTAAAGTAATTCTAATTGAAATTTGCGACAAGTTAAGGCACCGTAATAAATCATCTTTCAAGAATACAATTAAGTAGAAGAATATTCCTCTGCGTGTCAGGATGGATAAAAATTATAACATAGAAAAGTTGTTCTTTTTACAATTTTACTGATACCTGTACACTTAAATGCCATTTTACTCCTTACCGATTACTTCTATTAATGTTATTATTTATGATTATTGACACTGGTATGATATGAATTTTTACGGCCATATAAGATAGAAATTTAATGTAATGAAATGATCAAGTTGTCATCGCCTATTACACGTATGTAGTGATGGGTAGTCGAGCCGAGCAGCTCGAGCCGTATCGGAAGCCAACTATTCACCGGCTCGGCTCGGCTGATTGAGCGAGCCGAAATAACAGTTTTATGAGGTGACAGCGGAGACGAGGCTCTGCCCAGCGAAGCCTCGGCGAGTTGAGATGTTATCTGATATTCTATAAGCTGCCGTCGACCGACGCTCGGGATACAATTAGAGATGGCGTGAACTGCTACTTGTGAATCACGAGTGATTCGTCGATCACGTTCGTTCCCAATCACGATGATTTTTCACAGTGATTCGTGAGTTTTCATGATCGTTTCTGATTGGTAGAGAAACCTAACAGTTAGCGACACATGACCCTTATATTTTATATTAACGACACCGAACCAAAAATTCGAATTATATCATATAAAGTGACGGAATAATTAGAAACAATGAAGAAATTAATGATTATTAATTATAATCTACACGTTAGCTAGCAAATCATTCTTTTAAAATTTCTTGTTTTTGCTACTGATTTTTAAAAACGCAAATAGTAATATAATTCATCGTAAAATCATATTGAATACGTTCTTTTGTTTAAAGATCAAAAATCGCAATCACGGTCGTGAATGAAGTTAAATCACGACCGTGACCGTGATTCGGCGATCACTGTGATAAATCACCGTTAGTGATTTTGTACGCTATCTCTAGATACAATGTAACACTCAGAACGAATCATCCATGAATTAAAGAGCTTTTCCTCCTGAAGCTCGGCCCGGCTCGAGCCGTTTCGATTACCCATTACTACACGCACGTAGAAATGGCAAGTATAAAAAATTCAGAACTAAAATAGTTAATGTTATTTCAAATATTCCAAATTTAAACAAAACTTACAGTTACCCTGGTAGTGAATAATAATAAAACGTAGTGACGAAGTTTCGTACGAAAAATTGTTATTCTAATCTAAATCTTCGATTTACTGTTACATATAGAAGCACATTATCTCCCACTGCATAATAATTATCTCAAAACCCTTTCTCATACTTAGTTCCATACTGACAAAAATACTTCTGTTTGTTCTATATTTTCTATAGTTCCAAAGTAGAAACTTTACAGTCCTTATCGTTAATCGAATATGTATAAAAAATTTTCGTAATAATATTTCTTACGTAGACAAGCCAATAGATCAAAAATTGGCAGAAAGAAGAAAGAAAATCCTTGATTCGATGTTGAAAAAAGAAACAGAAACAATGTACACTCAGACAAGTATAGGCGGAGTTTTTGAAATCCAGAAGGTAAAAGATAAGGAGATCGTATGTTCCATCTGTAGAAGGCCATCGATGTGTCAGTGGTGTACAGACGACCCTGAAAAAGATTATGTACCACAGGAAAAGACAAAAATACTTCGTACACAAGACATATTACTTGCATACAAACCCTGTTACGTGGTTACGACAATTTCAGAGAAAGAAACAAGCCTTAAATTATCTCGTCAAACGGTAAAAAAGCTCGATCCACCGTTGAAGCCTGTAAACGTTTCAGACCATTGTACGCATGACTCTGAAGAAACAATCAATGTACTTTTACAACCGGATATTATGCCACGAGGTAAACACATTTGAATTCTTCTTGAAGTCATTAGACGCGTAACAATTATTTATGAAAGAACGTTTATCTAAATACTACTTTCCAGAATCCATCAATGAATGGTCCTACGTTATCGATGCTACATTACTGAAAGCAGCGTCAACAGAAGGTAAAAGTTTAATTTATTATACCAAAGCAATTAACATTATCCTAACGTTTTACACCAAAGAAATTCTAAAAAATAGTTTGACACACGTTTGCTACAAGCGTCACGCATGTGTGCAATCCCTAACATGCAATTTCTAACAATAAATCGGCATAGGTATAATATTCAACTGTATTTTATGTCCTTTTAATACATAATCAAGACATATTAAAAAGTAAAGACATTTCACTAGCGTGGTCTAAGAAGAACGTTTTCGAAATAATATGGTAGTAGCAAACATATTAGTGTCATTCCATGCTATGAAGATCACTTTTGTCCATGATGTCTGGCATTTTGCTCAAATTGAGATATGATAATGTTCATGTAAAAATAAGGGTGGTTTAAGTCATCATTTCGTTGGTTTTGAAATTGCTTAAAAAATACAACCTCTCAATTTTGGCAGTTTCCGTCGATTTTTACAAAAACTACCTTCCTAAAAAATACCTACAAAATAAGATATAGTACGTAAAAATCGGGCCACTCGTTAGATTGCAAAGGAATTGAAACTGTCTATTATTGACTCTTCTTTCAATTGTTTAATACTCAGAGTGATTTGACCATAGAACTTTGAAATTGAATGACAATATTGTAAACATTTTTAAGCATTAGCTGGGCCGTTGACAGTTTGTATATTTTCATGGATAGGCTGTGCGTAACGAATCGACCGAACGCATTGAAGGCACGTCCACTTAGAAGTGCACCCCCCACTGTCTTTCCTAAAAGACATTTTCCTGGTTGAAGGGACTGTGCAAGGCAGTTAAAACCAGTAATTTGTAGAGAGCAGTTCTGTTGAAAATATACACTCGTTAAATTCGTATCCGTTCATTTTGTGTCCAAACCTTATCCGTATTCGAACGCCCGCCATCCTACAGAATGGCCTCCATTATGATAAAAAAGTGTGCCTCCATTATGATAAAAAAGTGTGCCAAATTTTTGCCTAAAATATTTGCTCGTCTTTACAAAAAGTCATTAATGTATTTAAATGCGCTTGCCAAAGATAGAGAAATTCACTTTTCCGGAGACGCGTTTGGGATAAATTAATGGCTTTTTTTATTGTAATGTGGGCTATAGTCTCCTTAAGTTTCGAAGCTTTATGTTCAAATCTCTCCGAGTGTTAAACAATTGGAAAAAGAGCCCATGTTGACAGTTTTAGTTCTTTTACAACTTAACATGTGCACCGATTTTAACGTACTATAGCTCACTTTGTAGGTATTGAAAATACTTGCGTTCTTTATTTGAACCTTTTGCCTCTAAAATCATTCTATTTTCTTCTGCACGCGAAAAGATGTTTTTCACACCTTTTCGAAGTCTTTTAACAATGTTCCCCGACAATCGGAATTATTTTTTCTTCAAAGTCAAATTTGGCTGGACTATTACTCGTAAGATAAATGGCAAAAGTTATTCGAAGTTTTACTCGAAGCCTTCAAATAAAGATACAGATAAAAGACGAAAATTTTATTCGACATTGCGGATAAAACGCTCATCGAATAAAAAAAGTGTCTTTATTCGTTGGATAAATCCCAATCAAATAAATTTGTTTAGTCAATGTTCTTTCTGCGTCTTTTTTATGAAATATTATTGCATCAATTATTATTGCATCATTAGTATTCCATGTTTTTTGTATATGGAATACCCGGAATAGGTGTCATTTTTACAATTTGTATCTCCGGAATGCCATTTCAAGTATTTCCTATGTAATTTCATTGATTAAAAAAAATAAGCACTATTGCTAGTACGAATAAACAGGTTTTATCGTTACACATATTAGTACATATTGTTTCATTCTCGGATCTCTTTCGCTCGCGCCGTTCTTTTCCTACGTTCCTACGTCCGCGACAAGCAAAATTTCGCCCCGTAGCCGTGTTCCATCGTTCTCTTGATGGGTAAAATTGTAATGGGGGACACGTGGCAACAACGTAACAAAACTCTTGATACGGTCTGGCAACAATGCCTTCGCGTAGCAGAATACTCAAACTCAAATTGATGGTAAGAGGAAGAAAAATTTATTTGTAGGTACTGCTGTTAGATGACGCACCGTCAAGCCGTCCCAGTTATAGCTGCTTCCAAGATATAGCGTTAGTCATAAACGTGGTCGCGACCATTAAACCATTAGTACTCGATAATCGGGGGCCCATTGTGTCCCACCGCACTCAGTGTCGTAGGACACTTTCAGCTATAAGGTTCCAAGGAATGAAACAAAAAAGACTGGAATATTGGAAAGAAATTTATAGTTTTGTAAGCTTTCGTCAAAAATAAAAGGGCCAGAAGTATTTTAAATCTGAAATTAGTACGCTATAAGAATTTGTTTAATTACATTAACACGGAAAAACCGATCTCAAAATGACGTCGTACGCTTCTAAACGATGGTCGAGCATAATTTTTACAACTCAGGGGTATCGAGTGAGAGGATTAGGCTACCGAAACACATAAACTTTAGGGTCGGTCAGGTTTATAGCTAACGCTATATCTTTGAAACACCTATACCGATTATGTATTTTCACCAGCGCCCGTTTGTTTGCATCGGCGCTTCGATCGATTCGGGGTTGGCCCCGAAGGAGTCTGCGCCCTTACCCGAAACCTTAGCCATTGGCCAGCGGAAGCATCACATTCAGACCTACGCAAAGACCGAGGGGGGCACCCCCCTAACCCCTTTACCGTCACGCTAAAAAATTTCTCATCTCTGCATAGTATTAGTTTAAAATTACAAATTTAAGTAGAAATATTGATTTAAAAGAAATAAATGTATTAATTTTATAATTAATAAAAAACAATAAATACAAACTTTTAAAACTAAATTATCCTCAATATACTAACCCTGGATCGACACACTGTTTTTCTTTACTATCAGACGTCATACTGGCACTAAAATTTATTATAATACTTTCAAGTATCTAGTTTAGGGTTATAAAGTTAAAATGTTAAAAAATAGGAAAAGAAGTATTATATTTGGTATTATTTTGCGATATAGTAACGAAAAATAGTATTCCGCAGGAAATATTACACTTCGCGACGTGAACTGAATAAGGAAAAACGGTTTTAGAGATTTATATGTGAAAGCTGAAGCTATACAAAGAACACGCTGCTTAAAGAAATTTTTAAAAAATTACATTTATTTGAGAAATATAAGCATTATACAGTTTTTATATACTTACATATAATAAGAACATTTTGGAAGTAAATGCACGTTTTTCCTAATTTGCTGTGTAAACATTGTTTCTCTTTGTTAAAAAAGGAATGAAGGATATATGATCACTAAATCCTTAGACAAATTTTATGTACACCAATACGGTTATAACTTTCCTAACATGTCAAATAAACTTTTCATTCCAGCACACTGGGACTTTTTATGTCCTGTACTTACTTGACTCTTTTACTGTTCAAAATCCAGCTAACATTTCGTTCCCATACAGTCTAAAGATTTTCTAAAAGATAAAAGCGACCTTAACAAATAAATCCTTATTTATTTAAATAGAAAATACTGCTGGGGTCCTGAAAGTCCCCGGTGTCCCATTCCAGGGTTAAAGAGGTACAACAAAAAAGCTGACGATATTTCAAATAAACATTATACCTATGTAGTCCTCGCGACGATACAGCCTGGTTGTTGAACGCATCGAACGGCGGTGTCGATTTTTGCCGCGGCAGTCAAGACCTTCCGCGACTTGTAGCTATAGAATTTTATACATTAAAGCGGAAAAGACTGTCGTATAAATGTAGTTCATTCACTAACAAGATAACTGTAAATTTTGTTTTTAATGTTCGGAATGATTGAAAAAACTTAAACTTTGTATGAGTTAACGTGAACAGTAAGGAAGTCGAAAATATCTTGGTTCTGAATTGACATTGTACGGCACTGAACGACGCTCGAGCTCTGTATCTTTCCATTTATCTCCCAAGCTGCCTGCCGCTCGGACCATTTTTACTTTTGCGCCCGAATGATTTTACGTCCACGCCATGTCGTGGCGAGACCTATACTGTGTTCCAGCTAAGTACAAACAATCTAAAATTTACTAAAATGTAAAAACTACAAAAAAAAAACTGGCATATAAATAGTATCATAAAATATGAATATGTATAATATTAGGGTGGCCCTTAATTTTCAACATCCCATTTCTTTCTTCTCTTACCCCCTAGTATGGCTAAATTTGATAAAAAACAACGATCCCTGAACGAGTTTATTTCGATCGGACAATAGAAAAGGGTGCTGACCAGACTTTTAAGTTTTGAATTTTTCGATGTTTTTGAAGTTTACAAAAAGTTTCACAAAAATGATAAGTCTTATCGAAATTTTACGTCTTTTCAAATAGTGTTAAGAGAGCGTCAAATTTTCTATACTTTTTCCCTATATAATTTTTTCGTACTCCCATCCATTTTTAAGATAATAGCGTTTAAATACTGTAAAATTCGCATTATGCATATGTATAATACCTCGCTAATTTGCACGCCGCGCCGCACGAATGACAAGAATTTTCTTGTAAAAAGAGTGAGTCTTTTAGTTTAACACAATATCGATTTAAAAAAAAGAATATAAGAGGAACAATAAACGATATTTTACACAGTCTTATTTACGTTAATGACTAATACTACGTAATTGTCATTAAGCAAGAGACGATAGGGACTTAATACCGTATAGTTTCAATGAAAGACCGTAAACAGAAATTTGAACTATCACTTTACAAATGACTCTTGCAGTCTGAGACTCGAGGTATATCTATATGTATTTCTGTAAGACACGTACGTACAGCCCTGGGCGCAGCACGTCATCCGGTGTAGCCGTTCAATGTGTGAAATTCTCCCCTCGATATAGCGTGGTCGTAAGGGAACGCCGCGAGCGACGTCCCCCCACCATTCATACCACTCGTCACTCAGGACCGTACGCAGCTTGCAGCTGTAAAATACCATACAATAAAACGGAAAAGGCTGTCGACCAACTATAATTTATTCACTATTAGGGTAATTGTAAATTCTGTTTAATATATGAAATGTTTTAGAGAACTTTAATTTTCGTAGGCTGTTGTCGGTGGTAAACAAAAAGTAAAAACTATTTGCAATGCAAATGTATATTATATGGCGGTTAACAATGCTCGAGCTCCTTACCTCGTTCGTTGTCTCTTAAATATCTGTTTCAATACTCGGAACATGTTTACTTTTGCGCCGAAATGATTTTTCGAAGATGCTCTTTATCTCTGCGAGGATACACGCAAAACCACGATCGATCATTTATCGGTTTTTCGCTGTCACATCAAAAGAATTATATTTCTCGCCTTGACTATACCTTGATAGCGTGGTCGTTTCATACTATTAATATAAATGGATTTTCAATTTATTTTTACATACAGTATTAGTTAATATCATATAATATTTTCCCTGCCACCACGGGCTGTGCCCATAAGCTGGAGCGACGTTTAGTACCGTACAATGTCAATTTACATCCACAATATCACTGAATTTTTTTATTGTTGATAACAGTAAAACTAAAAGTTAAAGTTCTTTCAAATATTAAAGTACTAGAAGCAAACAAAAAAAATGTTCAAGTGTTAAAAACCAAATTTACAGTTATCCTGTTAGTGGATGAACTTACAGTTAGTTGACAGTCTTTTCAATTTTATTGCATAGACTTCTACAGCTGCAAGCTGCATACGACTCTAGGTGCGGCGACATCAATCGGTGTCGTCGTTAATTTACGGCCACGCTATATCTTGGCGAGGAGTATACACGGCATTTGGCTGAGCCAGTGTGCGCGGGGATGGCGTTATTGCCCCGTTGCAGGCTTATTCCTGCCGTGGACGCCTAAGTGTTCGGATCGCTTCTAAGGTTGTAAACTTCTTCATTCATTATTTTTACTGAGGATTCTTTTTTCCAATCTTTTGTTTGTATTAATGGAATTGAGCAAGGAGGAGACCTTTGGGTTAATAGAAGAGATTTACTTTGCAACCTAAAATATACTGATCACTGTGAATTTGTGTGAAAAGAAAAGACTGCTAACTGCTGAGGTTAACCCATTGCAGACAGTCACAGAAGGATCTGAGATCCTATTTTCTGCGTACCGACACGATGAAATGATGATACTGGGGAAAAAATTGTACCACAATTGTATACACATGATAGGCAACGATAATACGATATGAAAATACATATGCACCAACTGGATACTCACTGTAACATAGTCATAATTTAACGCATCGAGCAGCAGCATCGATTGATATTGTGGCGCTTAGGACCATATCCGGCTTGAAACTGTCCGGTCCAAGGAATAAAACGGAAAAGATAATCGACTAAATAGAGTTCATTTAGTACCAAGATAACTGTAAAATCTATTTAATACTTGGGATATTTAAAAGAACTGAAACATTTCGTGGGCTGTCGTCAACAACAGAAAAAAGTCCAAAATATCTTGGATTTCAAGTTACAAGCATCATTTGTGTAAAAAATTATGACACATACGACACTATGAATTTTTTTATTGACTTTAATATATACGTTAACAATCAACAAAACTCTGAGATTCTAACTACGATCTTGAGTCATGGAGGTTATACTTGGCCCTCTGTAGCGATTGACGAGTCGTAAATCTGCAGGTATAATAACATCGGTGGCCCAGGAATCGAGGGTCGGTTTTAGCCGTGGAGGTTCGTGGCTAACCTTCTCGCAAAACATACCTGCATATATGTATACCCCGCGGCACGATGATGCGAAGGCGTGTATAAAAAACAAGGAACCGCCCAAACATCTCGTGGTTGGTGTTTTCGTGTCCCTACCTAAGTCAAGAGCCTTCCAAGATGACCTTGGAGGGAGAATGTCGAGGTTTCTCGAAAGAGTGAAGCATAGAAGTCGTCAGAATTCTGAAAGCACGTGGAGTGGTTCTGATGTTGGGTGTTCAACTTATGTTGAATTTGTGAGAACGTTTTGAACTGTGCGACTTGTGAACCATTAATATTTGAACTTTTCACTTTGAATACATATAATATTGTGGAAATGGAATGCGTACACTGGATATAATGGAATTCGAACTGTAACTTGCGTCATTTGTGCATTATATGTACTAACTTATATTTGCCTTACTTGATTTATTATTACCCGTAATACGTATATTAGTACTTTGTTAATTAGTAATTAGTCAGTTAATTAGTGTGGTGAATTTATTAATAATCATTTTTCACGATGTATCGTCCATGGAAAATTGAATGCCCGTCAACAAGTGATCAAGTGGTGGGAGTGAAACTAGAAATTCAGATTAAAGAGGAAATGTTGGAAGAAACTCAGACGGAAATGGGAACGATGGTACAACCTCCGTTTCACGCGGTAGTAAAGGGAGAAACTCTTATAAAAGATGAATTGATAGGAGGAACTCAGATAACACAGGAAGTGATGATAAACACTTCGATAAAAGAGAAAGTAAAGAAAGAAAATCAGATAAAAAAAGAAGTAATGGAACAGACTCCGATTGAAGTGAAAATGATGAAAGAAATTCCATTTACAGTGAGTGTGGAGGAAGAAATCCTGACAGAGATAGAAGGCGAAAGTGCTTCTCAATCTGAAGATTTGAACAAAAATAATAAAAAGAAGAAAAGAATACACTTATCAGTAGACGCACAATCGATTTGTCTTACAGTTATTAAAAACTTGATAGCAATCGACGGCATATCGAAAGAAGCAGCGGTGCAAAGGACAGCAGCACTGACAAGTGTATCTGCTACGAAAATACGCACTCTATTTAAGCAGGGTATTAAAAGCAGGAAGAAGCGTAAAGATTGTGGCGTACGCAGAAAAAAAAAATCGTAATGCGTTATGTGGCAAAAATTCAACAGAATTTTTAAATAGACAACACCTGTAAAGAATGGTCGAAAAACAGTTATTACACAATATTAAACCAAATATCGTGATAATTATGGACAATGCATTGTATCACACTAGATACATCGACAATAGTTCAATAAGATTGAGTTCGAAATTGCAAATACAAAATGTTTCAATGGCCAAACGGTTTGTGTTTCGAAAAAATTACACAAAGCAACAATTACTAAAAGTTCTAAATACGATAAAATTTAACAAAACCTACGACACAGACGAGATGGCAAAAAGAAATGGCTATAGGAAACTGAGATTGCTTTCATATTAAGTACTGCATTTTTAACTCCATTTAGCTGATTTGGGGAAAATGAAAATAAAATTGACGACGCAAAAATCAATATCCTAGATTCCATAGACAAGCAATGGAACTGCATATTAAAAGAAGAAATAATACAAGAGACTATCATTGGGAAAATACCGTGGATAACAAAATTTCTATAGAAGAACAATACAAGCAAGAAATCGCAGGAACAGAATACTTCAACAATTCGGAAAACAACAGAGGAGCTCTATTGTAAGTATAAATATCGCAACTTATGTATACTCTACTAAACTCTACGAACATACACGGCTAAAGTTCTTCGGCAACTGAAAGGGTACACATGTGTACACTTTCAAACACAATAACAGTGAAGAAAATGAGATTGAATGTTTAGCCTTGGAAGTAATGTTACCGTAGAATGTAACGTGGTCTTCAAATCAGTCGAGCGGTACAGCAGAAAAGTTCAAGCGCCAGAATTTAAAAAAAAAAAAGCGGGAGATAAGGAGCACGTGCATCTTTCAGTGCCGTACAAAATGTCAATGTGGAACTTCTGTTACAATATACTAAAAACTTTGTTACAACGTACGATTAGAAAAAGAAATTCTAAAAATGCACAATTTATTATTTTTCGCACAAGACATACATACATATACAATTTTATAGATATAGAATTATCAATACAGAAGTATAAGATAAGGGCCTGAACCTTCGAACAGGCCCATCCGAAGAAATGTTTAATTTTGTCACGATAGCGGTTAAAGCTTAATATACATAGAGTCAGTGTGCCGACTTTATACAATATATGTAAACTAAAATTCCAAATATTCAAAATAGTAATTAATATAGAAATACCATTAGTCATAAATCGTTATTCTTTTATTGTACGGGATCCTACAATGAACAAAATGCAAGATACGGACCATTTGAGAGTACCTTCAACAATTTTTACTCTCAAATAGTCACTAGAACACTAGCCGAGAGTTTACTGTCCGACAGAACACTCAGAATCGTATTCACTAGACTAGATCGACTAGACCAGCGGACCACTCTGTCTTTTTCCCCTATCGGCCTGCTCACTTCTGTCGTAGGGGACTATTCCCTCTCCATACCCACCGCGCTTCTGCTTGAGATCACTGCGCATGCCGCCAAAACAAAAAGCAGCTAGTGCGCACGCTCCGACACTCGTTACTTCGCACATTACACCGAGTAGTGAGGGGACCGTCTGTCGGACGGTAAAGACCATTTCGTCCTTACCAACGACATGTTGGAGTCTAAAACAATGTGACATATTCGCATTAACACCAGTGCGAAATTCACATGTTTATTCAAATCGAATTACGAATTTTTCACGTCGACCTGCGGGATCTAGTTTGATAAATTATGTAAATGAATTACTATATGATGATATTATTAGACTGACGAATAATGTTTCTAACTTCGTTGCGTCATGAAATCCGTAAAATTAAAAATTTTCGTAATTTATAAATATTATTTGAAAATATCTACGTATATTCTGATACGTTTCTCCCTACATTTAATGTTTACGGGTAAAGGCAAATGTGATAGCAGTATATACATATCTATACATATGTATTAATATTATATTGGTTTGTATACCATGAACTTGGTTTGTATTAATGCACATCAATTGGAATGTATTTATGAAAATGCAGTGACATTATTAATACATTGCATCGAAAGAAATGATAGTTCTGAAATAAATTTTGGCCTGGTGACAAATTTAGAGAGGAAAATGTGAGAATATAAGTATCTGATGATAACCAGTTGTGTTATGTTATGTATAACAAGTTTCGAACAAATTACCAGCAATAAATGACAAAAGTTATCTAAAAAAACCATAGCCATCTGTTTCCGTATTTGACTTGGTTTTGCAGGCAACGCCAGCTGACAAAATAATAAAGCAAATTGGCACAAAGTCTTGCAACATGACCTATGTCAAATTGAAGGCAAAACCGAAACAAGGTTTGCGCAAGCCAATTTGCTACCTATGTGGCTGTCAATGTGTGCGCAAGTTGTTTATAGCAAATCTTACATAACACTCACAGATAGCATATGACGTCTAATGACGCCTTGAAGACTGATTAACGGCGCCTTAGACCTAAAATAACCGTAAAAGGGGTGTCTTTAAGGCGTCATGTGCTATCTGGGCTTGTAGCCATAACTTTATTACAGGCATTTGACAAAATTTGGCTGACTGGGTAGATATTTCAAATAATATTTATATGTTACGAAAATGATCAATTTTACGGATTACGTCCCAAATAGCACACAACGCCTTGAACACGCCCATTTTAAGGCTATTTTATATCTAAGGAGCCTTTAAGCCGTCTTCAAGGCGTCATTAGGCGTCATGTGCTACTTATCTGGGATGACGCAACGAAGTTAGAAACATTTGTCAATCTGCATACATAGTAATGTGAAAATTCATTTACAATAATTTACATCATTTAATAAATTGGATCCCACGGATTGACGTGAAATATTTGCAGCAGCAGGGAAAAATTCGAACATCGGTGTGAACAAATACGCGATTTTCGCTGCCGTTCCTCGCAAACATTTTGTCTAGATTTAGGGCCTTCTTTACACTTTTTTTGTCCCAACTTTGCAAGGGGATACCAATTGAAGCATTCCATTTACCTATATAAAAAAAATAATTGAATGAAATTTTGGTTACTGTTTCTCTTTTAAAATAATTAGAAATCGCACTAAATGTAAAAATCAATCGAAACATAGTTTTTCATTATGATCAAGCGTTCAACGCTTATATGTTATTTAATTTTATTTAGAATAAATTTCAATTTTTGAAAATTTATATACTTTATTGTATGTTTTATCATAAAAAAATGTTACCCCCCTTGCTTTGGAACTAAAGGTGCTCTCGAAGGTTTTTTAAAAGAAGTATAAGGAATGTTATTTTTAAACTTAATACAATAGCAACGTTAATATGTAATAACATTATGTTGTATTTTACAGAAACTGTCAGTAGTGCAAGTCAAGCACTAAGTTCATCCAACAAAATAAGTTTAAAATCAAGCTGTCCGTACCCATCCTTTCAACCAAACAATGTATCATTGGAAGCAGCAAATGCTTTGGAAATACTGAAGAATACATTCTGTAGTCAAGAAAACTGTATAGCATCTTCACTAGAAAATTTGAAAACTGGTTACATGTCTAAGAAAAGTAAAGGAGCATGTATAAACTCAAATTACGACGCATGTTTAAATAGAAGCAGTAGTATGAACCAAATATTTGTAGATGATACCTGCTGCATGGCACAAAGTTGTAAACCCCCTTCAAAACTGCATTTACCTACAACAAATGTCTGCAATAGACCTAACTGCTCTCAAGTTCGTATGAAATCAGACAGTAACTGTTTTAAAATTATTCCTACTGAGATGTCTAATACTCAAAGGTTTTAAAGTAAATTACTTCTGATAACATTAAATACATAAATAAAATAAATGTATATACATTATTTACCATATTTTGTGTATTTGTAGAACAGCCAATACATATCACAATGTAAACATGACTTTAGCTGTTCAGTCCAGAGCTGCAATTTATAAACAATTTTTACAAATAAAATAATATTATATAGTATTAAAAAACAATATTTTTTCTGTTACCACACCTCACTTTAAGGATAAGATATTAACATTGCATTAAATTATTCATTGTTCTTTCTTTTATTTAATCACTATCAGACTGCAGATTTTATACATTTATAGCATACACAAATTGTTCAAAACTTGATATACTAAACGTTTTATATAGTTTAACGAAATTTTAATTTTACTTCCAATTTAATCGAACCCTCAATAGAATAAATTAATCTTCGTTTAATTTCAATTTTGCAAATTACACGATAAAATGTATATTTGCATAAACATCCGCAGTCTATTCATTATTTGCCGGTGAATATTCTAAACACACAGACGCGTCATATTGTTTCTCTGTATACATTCGCACATTTACAGCACCAAAAGCATAGTAAATAACTCACTGGCAATGTCACGGCATTATTGATGTCAAACTGCCCTGACCTACAATTGATTGTACTTAAACATATCATGTATGATTTGGCACAAAAACAAGAAATGCAGTTAGGAGTATTTTTCGCGCATCCATATATTATGGTGTTTAAATATTCTAATAATAATTTAGATGTTTTTAAAACTGGTACATATCGATTTATTGACCATATGACACAGCACTGAAATTATTAAATTCAACCAATATTTTTTTTATTATTCAAATTTATCTTTCGTAAACCAGTATGCGTTGTTCCTTGTATATTTATTTAATGTTAACGTTTTGAACAACTTAAAGCGCACTTCATTAGTCAAAGCAAAAGACACTTAACAATTCATACTAATTCTTGTGATTACATACCAAGATATTCAAAATGCTGTTTTGTTTTTTATTTTTTTAGAAAAATGCGTATTTCTATAGCTATGTTATTTTGGAAGCTTAAGGAATTAAACGAAAATAGAAGAGAAATACTTAACTTATGTATAACTAATTCAAAATTCAATTCAAAATGATGATGGTTAAGTACATAATTTAATACATGCTAAAATTGTTAAAAATTAGTATGTATAGTAGAATAATAAATAATTAACCAAATTTATCTAAATTAAATAAAATGTATGAAAGTGACACTTAGAAACCAATATAATACCAACTTTTACAATAACTGGACATAAATAGTAGATTTTACTTTAGTTAATCAAGGTCTAACTTTATTTTCTCAAAGCATTAACCATAATTTTGGTTTCATTCTTAAACACATACCAGAAAATTGGTTGAAATCAGTAACACCAATGCTGTAATCCTTCTGTGTAAAATAATAGTACAATTATTGATTCACAAACAGTTATTTATATCTAATGTATAATACAGACGTATGAGTACATTTAACACTATATAAAAAAATGTAGATTTCTTATTATTGCATTTCATTTATCATCGAAGGTGTAAATTGAAGTACAAAACTGTGTAAAAATATTCTAAAAAAATAATTAGTATATTCTTAATAAAAAATTCTCAAAATTCAATTATGGAATACCAATAAAGGTACTTCACACTAATGTCTGGATTTCTATTGTACAAAGTATTCATACTGGATTACGAAGATCTACAAATTTCTATAAAACGTGTATGTGAAAATTAAGAACTCATACAGACTGTATGTACTGGACATATTAAAAGTTATTCGTTCAGACGCGAACCAGATGTTCATATGAAATGTGTGTAATGTAAATAAATTTCAATACCAAAACAATTGTCGAAGTTTTCCTATGTCTAAATGAATTAGCTAGTGTGTAAAATTTAGAAATGTACATATAATTGTTTCAGAAATATCATAATAGTATTGTATAGTATGAGTCATGAAACTAATTTCGTTTATTTTTATGGTATCGAGACAACAAGACCCGGAAAGAATTCGCAAATTAGGAAATGCAGGAGGGCACCGTGATTAAGTTGATTAAGGCACGGGCTGACTAACCGAGAATCCCGCTTTTTCTTAAGGTCTTACATTTTGTATGTTTTAATAAACATATAGAAAACATTCATTGTTAATCTTTAAGAAATGCTGTTTTTACGTAGTAGACTTATAATGTGTATTTCACATCAATTAGAATTATTAAAAAGTAATTACGAAGTTAAAGACGTTCATTTTCACTTTCATCATCCACCTGTAACTCCTTTGTAGGTACTTCAGTCATTTGTTTTTCTTCGTCAGGAATAGTCGATTCTTTATGTTCACTTAAATTATTACATGTTTGTATCTCTGCTGA